>NW_024412451.1:3322825-3357866 GCF_014898765.1 Herpailurus yagouaroundi | reverse complement strand
GGGGGGGGGGGCGGGAGGGGACCGCGACCGGCCCGGAGACCGAGAGAGGGGCCGTCCGAGGGGGCTCCTGAGGCACCCGACGGCTCGAGGCGGGAGGGGGCGGGAGAGCCCGACCGGGGCCGGCCGAGAGGAGGCGCGCAGGGCATCGGACCCGGCTGCGAGCGGGAGTGGAAGCGAGCGGACCGGCAGACGGGTTCCCGGGAGAGGGGCCTCGGGCCCTGAGGGGAGCCCAGGAGAACTCAGCGGAGGGTGGTGGGAGGAGTTGGGGGGGGTGGTTCTTGTTGGGAGTGAGCGGAAGCCCGAAGGGTGCCCCGGGGTTCCCACCTCCGTCCCCGACCAGGTGAGGGTTGGAGGTGGAGCCTGATGGGGTTTAGAGGGGAGAGAGCGGAGGTCGGAGGGGGGACGTGGGAGCCGCCGAGGGCCAGAGTGGACCGGCCTGCGTAGGAAGAGGAAGTCAGGGAGCCTGGGACGGGGTGTGCTTCGGGTTGTTTGGACGGTGGAGGCGAAACGAAAAGACGGCTGTATGAGGACTCGGGATGAGAGGAGAGCCTCGAGGGGTCCAGGAGGAAGATGTGTGCCCTTCCCTTTCAGGAGGGAACTTTGGGGAGGCCTGGCCTGTGTGGCTGAACAGTGCAGGGAGGCGTCCCCGGGGACAGAAGCATGGACTTGCTAGGAAGGAGCCTGTATGGAAGAGCTGCGGAGCGGAAACTCTAGTTTTGGGAGTGAGTGGGTGTGGGGGAGGGGGCGGGAGGAGGGGGGATTTGAGACGGGAGGTGTGTGCAGATGTCAGGTGGAGAACCCTGGACTGGAGTGCGCTGGCGTCCAACGTGGAGATAAGGGGACCTGGGATGGGGACAGGGAGGAGGAATCCAGGGGCACCTGGAAGATGGCAGGGGGAGCATTTTGCAGAGCAGGTAGACAGCATAGAAGAAGCATCTCAGAAGGACCCCGGGAGGAGATATGTTTGTGGAAGTTTCCGGGAGAGGACCCCACGGTTTGTGGAGTAGTTTGGGAGAGGAGTGTGCCCAGGGATGATGTTTGGGAGAGCTTGAGGAATTGGCCTGGGTTACGTGACCTCGAGAAGTGCGGGTCCGCTTGCTGAGCGCTCCGCAGAGCAGAGCTGGGGCGTCAGAGTTGTGAGGATATGAAGGGATCCGGGGATGGGCAGCAAGGATTCTGAGGGTTCCTGGGCTGGGGTGTAATTAGCAGGAGCTGGTACCAATTCTAGCAGCCCATCTCTCTCCTTCCGGCTCGCTGTTTTCCTGTCCAGTTGATGTGGGGACCCAAATAACTGATTAGGATTTTGTCCGGAGGAAGAATAAAGAGAGCGTTCGGCAATCCTCCCACCCCTAGGGAGGGATCTTAGCTGTGTGGTAGCTGGGGCTCGGCACTGAGGTGGGAGAGGAATCCTTACGTAAGCACCCCTCGCTTTTGTGTCCGATTCGCAGTTTCCGGAGCTCTTCCCCAGCGTACATCTCTCATCAGATCGCAATACCCCATTATGTAGACAGGGCCAGTGTCATTGCCCTCATTCAGCTTGTTGCTGAAACTGATGCCAGCCGCTGTTTACTGAGCACATAGGAGGTGCCAGGCCTGTAGGAAGCACTTTAGCTAGAGACATGGTATCGTTTAATCCTTGCAGCATTCAGCAAGGGTAAGTAATAGCATTCCCCCCACCACCCTGCTATTTGAGAAAAGAATCCCAAAAGGAAAGGGAGGCTCTAGGACAGTCAGTGATTGATCTAGGATTACAGCCTGTGGGTAGAAGGGCTGGTCTATGGGCTTTTAAAAGCACATGCTCTATACCTCTCTGCTGTCCAGTACAGATGAGGAAACTGTTCCCAGGAAGCCCAGTGGCCTCCTCAGGATCATCCAAACAGTCATAGGCAGACCTGGGATTGCATCTTGGTCTCTGGGACCGCATGCCGGTGCACCCTACAGCACCCACCCTACCACTGTCCCGTATTTGTGATGAACGAGAGAAGAGTTATGTTTATTCCCTCCCTCAGTGGCTCTTGGCAGGAACTCACGAACAGGACCCAGTTAGGCTCTCCCAGGTCTAGGCTGCGGCGTTAACTTACTTTGTATTTTTGTTTGCTGTTCGTTCCGTCCCGTTAATAAAAGCGCACAGATCTCAGGAGTGTTTGCGTGTGTGTATATGCACGTATATAAGTGTGTACTTACGAGTGAGAGGGGAAAGTCCCCCTCTTGTCCCTTCCCTGCTCTCCCCTGAAACTGTTGCTGCTGTAAAAGTAGTTCAGCTCTGCCCTGTGTGATATGCAAGGTCTATTATACGTATCATTTTGTGACTTTTTTCACAGTCTCTGTGTCTTGATGTTCCTTTCCTGTCAGCACAGAGAGCTCTCTTGTTACTTTTGATAACTACATTGGGCTGGATGTTTGCACCATTCCTCCTTTAGATGACCTTGTGGACAGATTTTAGCCTGTTTCCAGTTTTTCCTTCAGAAATGGTGGCGGTGACTATCTTTGCAGGGCAGGTGGATGGGATGATAGAATAGATACGCTTATGAGACGGTGATGGGTTCTGCCAGGTTACCCCGCGGTCACACCCCCAATAGCAGCACCTTTTTTTGCATACCTGTGCCCAGAATACTTACCGCTTGCTTACAGAAGTGTGACTTTTCCCTCCCTTGAGGTCCTTTAAGGCCTGTGCTGTGTCAGACTTTTGCGAGGAGCCCTGAATGCCTTTTCTTCAAATAGCTGAGCTACAGCTGCTCCTGGCACAGGACCTGCTGAGCATCAGTGTGCGCTAGACGAGGCAGCCCCTCGTGTGGTCCTGCCAGGAGGTACCTAAGGATTGGAGCAGGGAGGTGGCACGGATGTGGTCTGACGATACGCAGGACTTTGTCAGGTGGGGGATTCTGAGAGGCAGGCAGCCCGGTTCCTGCCCTTCAGAAACTTCCAGGCTAACAGAGGAGGTGGGTGTGCACAGGAGGCTGCAGAGAACCGTGTACACGTTCACAGGCAAGCTGGGTACTTGATGGGGTGCCTCTGCTTGAAGCACAGTGATCGTTTCAAGAAAGCATAAAATATTTTAACGAAAACGTAAGTTGAAGTCGCAAATATTTGTGTTTTGTAGATAATGTGTGTTGCGAATTTAGGGTAAATCAACTCAGGGTAAAGTAAGCACGAGAGATCACATACAAACCCTATCGCTTATCGACCCATGGCACCTCTGGGGAGGGGAGCTGCTTGAGGACAGGAGGATCCTCTCAGGGGACTCTCAGCTGGATGCCCACTTAGGAGCAGCGAGTAGTGGTGAGTGTGACAGCAGGGAAGGTGTGGAACTGGCTGCTCCCCACTTCCAGCCTCACTAGGGGCTCCAATGGATGGGGGGGGGGTGTCCTCCCTGCGAGGAGCCCGTGCAGCTTGGGAAGGAGGAGTGCAGGAGACACAGGGCTAGGTGGGTCCAGAAGGGGAGCACACAGGACTGGGGGCTGGGACAGGAAGCCCAGCACCAGCTCCTGGGAGGATTGAGATGCTGAGGCTCCCGGGAAGCCTTTTCCGCGCTGCCTGGCTGGAAAGGGGGAGCAGCCGCAGGAGAGGTGGCAGCTGAGTTTGGGCACGGATCTGGGGTGGGGGAGGGGGTGTTCTAACAGTCGGGCCAGAGGGAGTGGCAGTGGGTGGATGTGGTGGGTAGAGAAACTTCCAGATCCTGGGCTTACTTGCCAGCCTACCATGGCACTCAGGTCAGACAGACGGCACGGGCTGCCGGCATTTTCAGAGGTAGGAGGGACTGGCCCCTGACACTTCCCCTTTCCATGGGATTCTGTTGAGTTGGTTCGGGGCTTCAACCACATGTTTGTGGTTCTCTCTCTCCTCCCTTTGCCAGAGGAACTGGGGAAGGGACAGCGGAGCAGAGTGGGCTGAGCCAGGTTCTTGCACCATAATTAGGAGAAGGGAGATGGGGACTTGATGTGGTGGTAACAAGGAGATATAGGGGCCAGGCTGAGCATGTGTGAGGGTCTGGCACGTTCTTGACTTCCCTTTCTCCCCCCACAGACTGAGGTCACCTGTGTCATCAGTCCTGCCTCCTTAGCACCTCAGATCCAGTAACCCAGCACCCCCATCTAGTCTGAGCCACTGTCATTTCTCCCTGGCGTTTCTGGGGCTGCCTCCTGTGACTGGGGCATGCCCCTCCCCCCAGGCCATCAGTGCTCCATAGTATAGCTGGAGTTATCTTTGTAACATGCACTGATCTCATGTCTCCCTTGTTTGAAACCTTTCCATGGCTTCCCCTATGCTCTTAGGACAACCTTCGAACCCTAATTTGGTCTGCAGTCCTTTCTCGGGCCTACAAGCCTCTCTGCCTTTCTTCGTGAACCCTGTAGCACATTCTGATGTGGCCACACTGGCCTCAATTTATGACCCCACCGGCGGAATACGAGTGTGCCTGTCTCCCCGGTTCTTGGCCAGTCCAGGCATTACTTAGCATGTACGTGCTCAGTTCTCAGCTAACCTGAGGGAGAGACCTGGTCCCTAGAGCAGGACAGAGGTGACAGTTGGCTTGTGGGCACGGATCTTGTCTCTACCCTCTTCCAGCAGCCACTCTACTCCCCTGGCTGACTTCAGACAGCCTTCGGGTCTTGGCTGAACTGTGCATCTTGACTCCAGAAACGGGTTGGGCGTCCCTTGTCCCATAACACCCTTTGCTTCCTCACCGTGGCCGTAGTCAAATCGTGTGTTGGTTGTCGATGCTCCTGCCTGTCTCCTGTGCTGCACTGAGAGCTCTGTGGGGCCAGGAACCACTCAGACGAATGCCTCATGCAGGACCTGGCTGTCACAGGCTGTCACAGGTGCTGGATGTTGGAATGAATGGAGGCTCTCAGCAGGCTGTACTGGCCCTGGGAACCAGAACACTCGCTGTGGAAGCCACAGAGGGTAGGGAGGACGGTGAGGAGGTAACTCAGAGCTTGTGTTTGGCGATCGACCTTTTCTTCTCCACCTCTCTCCCCCACCTTCTAAAATAGACGGGACAGGGTAGACTTGGGTGACTGAGAAGATACACAAAGGACAGACATTTCAGACTTCCAAGATGGTGATCACATGAGAGTCCGCCCGTCTAGCCTTAGATATTTACGTACGTATGTGTTGATTTAACGTTTGTTTATTTTTGAGAGAGACAGAGTGTGAGCAGGAGAGGGGTGGAGAGAGGGAGACACAGACTCTGAAGCAGGCTCCGGGCTCTGAGCTGTCAGCACAGAGCCTGATGTGGGGCCCAAACCCATGAACCGTGAGATCATGACCTGAGCCGGAGTTGGATGCTCAATAGACTGAGCCACCCAGGCGCCCCTGTGTTAATTTAAAACGTAGAGCGAAAACAATGTTCACAAGGGCGGGGTGGGGAGTCCCATTCCTTCAATGGACGGAGGATTTTTTCCCCCCATAGTGTACCTGGTGACATATGGCGATCTGTTTGTTATTTGTCCCCTCCCCTCTGTAACACACGTCTCATCTTGTTTAGTGCTGTTCTCTGTCTGTAGCTGTATCTGATACTTAGTTGGAGCTCAGTAAGTATTGGTGTCAACGGGTGAACACGTGAAACCTTTGTTTTATGTCAATGCTCATATATCCTTTTTTATTCTCTCAAAAAGAAGCCTCCGTTGCACTTATAGCTGTAGGCTAGCTACATCCCTGGAAGTGGACCTGTCAGGACAAAGGGAATGTGCGTTTGACATTTTTATAAACACGGCCAAATTGCCCTCCAGGAAGGGTGTGTCGATTTATGACCCCACCAGCGGAATATGAGCGTGCCTGTTTCCCTGGTTCTCAGCCAGTGCCAGGCATTACTTAGCACCTGCTCAGTTCTCAGCTAACCTGAGGGAAAGACCTGGTCCCTGGAGCACGACAGAGGCGATAGTTGGCTTGTGGGCACGGGCTGTGCTGCACTGCCAAGTGTACAGGGCAGATAGGTCATGGCCCTTGGAGCCCCAAGGAGAGGGAGAGCCATGGGGGGGCAGGCATCCGAGAGGCTACTGAAACTTACAGTCCTGGAGCAGGGCTTTGAGAATGGTCATGGCCTGGAAGAAGGGTCTGTGGCCAGACCCGGGGCTTCTGGTGGAGTCACTGAAGTCCTCCAGCAAGCACGTGGTGTTTGGGGAACGGCTGCGAAGACGACGCAGCCGCCTGTGGGGCAGGAGGCCTGTAAGCCACAGACCTCTCCGCTCAATGGGGCTTGGGTCTCAGAGGGCTCTTCACTCCCTTAAGGAGCTGGGCCCATTTCAGCGTTGCGGAAAAACGGACAGGGAGAATAAAAATCATAGGTAGGAGCTGGCATTTATTAGCCCTTCTTCTGTGCTAGGCCTCGGACTGAGAAGAACTTAACACATGAGGGGCAGGCACTCTCGTGAGCCCCATTTTCTAGAAGGGGAAATGGAGGCTCAGAGAAGGCCGGTGACCTGCCTAAGATCATGCAGCAAGTAAGTGGCCGAGCCCGGCCTGGAGCTCAGGCTGTCCCAGCCTGTCACAGTGGAGCACTTGGGGAGAAGCCAGGGTTGAGCCCTGCTCTCAGGGCTTTGGCACAGGACTTCTGGAACATGGTCAGGGGCCAGGATCCTGCCTCGAAGGCCGTTGGCCCAGTGTCTCCAAAAGACCTGTTGACAGACCAGAGCAGACTGGGGTAGCCCATGCCAGCAGACGGTGTGAAGTGGTTGGCAGGGGCCCTGGGTCATGTCTGTGGCATGTCTCGCTCACCCTGGGCAGACTCCGGTGGGACGCGTGGTCCCCACGGTGGGGGTTGGGTGGTAAAGCTTTTGCATTGGAGTGGGAGCTGAGCTGAGCCACCCACTCTTGTCCCTAAGCTCCAGAAGTAGCTTCCTACGCCTCCCAGAGACAGATGCTCTGGTAGAAATAGTGAGACGCCACCTCCACCAGCACTGTAGGGGACAGCACCTCCTCATGCCTACCTCCCCCGCCTTCGTCCCCGGTCCGGCTTCCCCCCAAAAGCCAGGGGCCACGTTAGGCCCGAGCTGGCCCCATTTTAATTGCAAGGGTTCAAGACTCCTCCTCAGCTCTTTCACGGTGGGTCACATGGCAGGGGACTCTGGAAACAGATCCAGCATGCCCTGTCGCTGCTCCATTGAACCCTGGCTCGGGGCCTTCACGCCTGAGGAAGTGGCTGCTGCATGTCATTGTGGGGGTAGGGGCTGGCGCTGACTGTCCCTGCGTGAGCGAGGGACGCACATCAGTGAGCCTGAGCCCTGCTGCCTTCCCGTTCCCTCCTATCCCTCCAGGCTCAGGTAGCCTTCCTCCAGGGAGAAAGGAAAGGGCAAGAGAACCTCAAGACAGACCTGGTGCGACGGATCAAGATGTTGGAGTATGCCCTGAAGCAGGAAAGGTGAGCCCTACTGCCCTGGAATCCTGCCTTCTGAAGTCAGGCCCGGATGGAGGCTCAGGAGGCCGGCCGCATGCCTTCCGGCCGAGGGAGGTTTGGAGCCTGGCATTCTCTTCCCCGTCGCCCACCGCCATGTGGTTCCAGTGGGGGGGACAGAAGAGGGCGCCGTAGGTGGAGTTCAGGATAACGGCTGCTAACAGTTCTCATAGTGGCGGCGGCCCCTGCCGAATGCTCACCGCCTCGTTCCCCTTCCTCCCGCCTAATGGGTCCAGGTGAGGCTTCCAGAGGGTGAGGACTTCTTCGGGGTCTCCTGGAGCCGGGGTAGCTCCCCAGTCTGCCGGACTCCAAAGAGTGGGTCCCTCTCAACGCCACGTGTGGTGCCTCTCCCACCAGCGCTGCTTCCTGAAGGCCGGGGTGGGGGCGGTAGGAGAGTGGGCTGGGGGGACCCTGGAATCTGGGCGCCTGAGGTGAGTGCTGGCCCAGTCCGCTCTTCTGCATCTGTCCTCCGGTAATCGTTTTGCTCTTTTAGGGCCAAGTATCACAAGTTGAAGTTCGGGACAGACCTGAACCAGGGGGAGAAGAAGCCAGAACTGGCAGAACAAGGTACCCACCATCAGATCCACCCTCCTTGCGCCCCCCCCCCCGTTCCCAGCAACCCTGAACGTGACGTTGTGGCGCAGAGTGGGGTCGCCTCTTTCTTACTTCGCTCCACAGGAAGCAGACTTGGCCGAGTGGGGGGCTGGGGAGGGCTTGAACCTCACTCTCAGCGCCCCTCTTCGTGGGCTGCTCTGCAGGGCCCCAGAGTGGGGAGGGTGGTGGATAGCGAGGTGGAGAGTGAGGAAGGCCTGTCCTGCCTGCCATCCCTCCGTGAAACCGACAGACAGCGTCCCTAATGTTCTAAGCTCCCTGGAAGAGGGCTCTGTTCACCAACACGTAAGGAGGGCAGGTGTGCCAGGTAGAGGGACGCGTGTACAGAAGCACGACGATGTGGAGGAGGGTATGTTAGGGAACAGGGAGTTACTGGGTGAGACTGGAACAAGTGGTGTGGGGGTAGTGGAGGCGACCAGCTGGGCGACCCAGCAAGGCCTTCAGTGCCGCGTGAACAGCGATGCTGTTATTTATGTCAGACCCCTCCTAGCAGGACAGGAGCTCCACAGGGCAGGGGTCTTGGTCACTGATGTCACCCAGGTGCCCAGTCAGGAGCCTGGTTGATGCCGAGTGAGTAGTTAATAAAATAAACAGACGGTCTCATTTAATCCTCATAAGGGTCCCGAGAGGTAGGTGCTACCGTTATTAACTGATTTTCTCAGAAGAGGAAACTGAGGCTCAGAGATGTAAAGCAGCCTGCTCAGTGGCACACAGCCGGAACATGGCAGAACCGCATTTGAAGTATAGAGCCTGCTCTATATACGCTCTCCGAACAGGATCGGATTCCCGTGTAGGAAAATAACAAGGAGAGTAGAGGGCGTGGAGGGGAGAGGGTAGTAGGTTCCAGACGCCGTCAGGTAGGGACTCAATAGGACCTGTGACAGTGACCTGATAGTGACTCGTTAGGGCTTGAGGATGAGGAAGGGGGAGGAGGTGATGGGTACGTGGCAGCACCCCAAGACAACCTGCCTCCTTTGTCTCCACTCTCCAGTTTCCAATGGCCCCATGGAGTCGGTCACCCTGGAGAACAGCCCGCTGGTGTGGAAGGAGGGGCGCCAGCTTCTCCGACAGTGAGTGTGCAGGGCAGGGGTGCCGGGCTGGGGTAGGCAGAGGCACGTGTTTGGCTTGGGAGATCAACTTGAAGACTCCACAGTCCTTCCTGTCCCCGCCGGGTGGTTGGAGGACATCGAACTGTCCTTGCTGGATGCTTGCTGGCCTGGAGGGAAGACTTGGCTGCAGGAGGCAGACATGGGGGACCTTTGCTCTTGAGAAGTGACCCCAGAGGCCTCTGGCTTTTAAAAAAGGGGGTATCGTATTATTAAAGAGGTTTGTGTTTTTTAATTTTTGTGATTTGAAGAAGTGACTTTTTTTTAGGTTTCTTTATTTTGAGAGAGAGAGAAAGAGAGCATAGGAGAGACAGAGAGAGAGGAGGAGACAGAGGATCCCAATCTGTCCGAGCAGAACCCGATGCAGGGCTCGAACTCATGGACTGTGAGATCATGACCTGAGCCGAAACAGAGTCGGATGCCTAACCGGCTGTGCCACCCAGACGCCCCATGTCCTTGATTTCCTTAAGCTAAATATCTGGAAGCACATTGCCAGCTTCCAGTGTGTGCAGGCAGTCACAGCGGAATGGTTGTAACACGCAGCACCTGCCAGGCGCCTGTTATGTGCCTGGCGCTGTGCTGAATGTCGCGCTCACGTTGATTCCTCGCGAGACTTCCTGTGCGGTAAGCTCCTAGAGTTCCCCTAACGGCATGGGTGCGGAGAGGGCGTGTGTTTGCATAAGACGACAGCGCCGTCAAGTGGAGGGTCCGAGAGGTGATCTTGGGGGTCCACCCCCAGAGCCCAGCTTCTTCACCACCATGCTTCCCTGCCTCTCCCCTGCGGGGGTAGAGGGGACCTCGGACACAGGCAGGCACTCTAGATGACACGGCAGGTGAAGGCAGGTGTGCTCCAGTGTGTGAGGGGCAGTCTCGGGGGTCCCCAAGGGACGAGGTCATGGTGAACGTAAAAGGCTTCTTGAGGAGCCGCCAGAGGACCAGCGAGGGACTCTTGTATCTTTTAAAGCCACACATACCCACAATTGATTTTTCCCCCTATTTTTAACTTTTAGGCTAGTCCCAGCTAGTGTCCATTTTTTTTAATTACAGAAGTAATAAAAACTCATTTGTAGAAGTGAGTAGAGTAAGTTGTAAAGGTTTATTTCACATCTCGAATCCCTTGTTCTGAAGGTTGAAAGTCACTGCTGTTGATTTTAGTGTGTCTGTCTCTTGCCAGGCCTTGGGGGGGGGCATACTTCAAATGTGTTTGTGTGTGATCTTATACTCTTGCACACATTGACACTTTTGTTGTTGTTGTTTGTTTATTTTTGAGAGAGAGACACAGAGTGTGAGCAGGGCAAGGGCAGAGAGAGGGAGACACAGACTCCGAAGCAGGCTCCCGGCTCCAAGCTGTCAGCCCAGAGCCCGACACGGGACTCGAACTCACGAACCGTGAGATCATGACCTGAGCCGAAGTCGGACGCTCAACTGCCTGAGCCACCCAGGCGCCCCTAACACTTTTTAAGAAAACGTTTGTTTATTTATTTATTTGGAGAGAGGGAGAGAGACAGATGGAGCAGCGGAGGGGCACAGGGAGAGGGAGCCCGAGAATCCCAGGCAGGCGCCACACTGTCAGTTCAGAGCCTGACTCATGGCTTGATCTCGTGAACCGTGAGGTCCTGGCCTGAGCCAAAGTCGGGACACTTAACTGAGCCACCCAGGCGCCCCAACACTTTTTTTTTTTTTTTTTTTAAACTGAATTATACGGATCACATAACTTATTTGGTGAAACCATTTACTGTGGCCGTCTTGGCACTCTGCCTCCTTTATTTTCTGCCTAGCGTCCCCATCAGTCATTTGCGGCCATGGTCCTCTGCAGTGGACATGTTGCTTGGCCCCTGCGTTTTGGCTCTTATGTACAACATCCTGGCAAGCATCTGTGTGGCTGCATTATGCTTGTGTATAAAGGCTTCTCCTGGAAATAGACTTGAAAGTGAAACAGCGGGGCCAGGGTATGCTTACTTAAAATACTGTGCCGGGGCGCCCGTGTGGTGCAGTATGTTGAACATCCAACACTTGATCTCGGCTCAGGTCATGATCTCACGGTTCTTGACTTTGAGCCCCACATCGGGTTCTGCACTGATGGCGTGGAGCCTGCTTGGGATTCTGTCCCTCCCTCTCTCGCTCCGCCCCTCCCCTGCTTGTATGTGTGTGTTCCATCTCTCTCTCTCTCTCTCTCCCTCTCTCTCAAAATAAACCTAAAAAAAAGGAAATCTAAAATACTGGTGTAGAGGCGCCGGGGGGGCTCAGTCGGTTGAGCATCCGCCTTCGGCTCAGGTCACGATCTCACAGTCCATGGGTTTGGAGCCCCACGTTGGGCTCTGTGCTGACAGCTCAGAATGAACCTGCTTTGGATTCTGTGTCTCCCTCTCTGTGCCCTCCCCCACTTACACTCTGCCTCTCTCAAAAATAAATTTAAACGTTAAAAATTTTTTTAATTAAAAAAATACCGGTGTGTAGTCTTTATTATTTTTTTCTTAACATTTATTTATTTTTGAGAGACAGAGTGGGAGTGGGAGAGGGGCAGAGAGAGAGAGGGAGACACAGAATCCGAAGCAGGCCCCAGGCTCCGGGCTGTCAGCACAGAGCCCAAGGCTGGGCTCGAACCCACGAACCATGAGATCGTGACCTGACCTCAGGTTGGACGCTTAACCGAATGAGCCACTCAGGCGCCCCCTGGTGTGTCGTCTTAAGTTGCTTCTCCAAAAAGGCTGTCCCACTTTGCAGCAGCCCCCAGAGAAGCCAGGAGACCCCTGACCCACGCCAGTGCTGTCTCCCTGCAGGTACCTGGAGGAGGTGGGCTATACGGACACCATCCTGGACATGCGGTCCAAACGCGTGCGGTCCCTACTAGGTCGCTCGTTGGAGCTCAACGGGGCCGTGGAGCCCAGCGAAGGTGGCTCCAGGGCCACGCCAGGCCCCGGGGGGCTCAGCGGGGGTGAGTCGCTGCTGGTGAAACAGATCGAAGAGCAGATCAAAAGGTGAGCCCTTGGTGAGGCCTGGCAGGTCTGTTCCTCTGTGTCCCCTCCTCCTGATGAAGGCCGATGTCAGAAAAGCCAACGGTGCTCCCTGGTGCTCTGGTGGCCACTTCCTTCCTGGAGGGTATTGTGGGTCCGTTTGTTCCAGAGCCTTCAGTGCCTTCATTGTGGGATCCCTGGATTCTCTTCTGGGTCCCCCTGCACATACTCCCGTGGTGTCATCTTCGTGCCGATTCACGTCACGGCTCACGTCCGGCGCGGCGCTTCTTCTGAGGCTCAGGCCTTAAACTGCCCAGCACGTGGGGCAGCAGCTGAAGGCAGAGCCTGGGTGGCACCCCCAGCCCCCGGTGGGGAGCAAAATACACGGCCACCGCCCTGGGGAGCTCTCACTTGTTCGTCGTCTCACTGGTAGTTGTTCCTCAGCATCAGTGACTTAACGTTTGGTGACGTTCAGTGCTGTGCAGAAGGGGAAGAAGGAAGAGTGATAGGCAGTGGCCCTGCTTTGAATGGGCGGCGGGGGGCCTCTTCACGGGGTGACATCTGGGCAGAGAACCGCAGGAGATGGAGTAAGCCGCCCACGGGAACAGCGACCGTCAGGGTCCCGAGACTTGGCATGTTGAGGAACCCGCGGCCAGGCCTGTGTGGCTGCAGGGAGTGATCATGTGGGGCTGTGGTCTGTGGTGAGGTTGAAATCTCAGGAGTGAGATGAAATGGGGCTGTACCAGCCACGATAGAGAGTTTGGAATCTTCTCTACGGGTTGTGGGAAGCCCGTGGTTTCGAGCGGGGGTGTGACACAATCCGGTGTGCTGGTCGGCTTCGAGGAGGAAGGGCTGGAGGGCAGGAGCGGGAGTGCGGCTGGGAGCCTCCCGCGGTGTCCTGGCGAGAGGCGGAGGGCGCGCCAAGTGGCCAGCCTCTCCGTGGGTTTTCTTTTGGAAGGAGTGGATGTCGGGGAGGGGAGGGAAACCAGGGGGTGGCTCTGGGGTTCGGGCCAAGCAACGGCAGCCGCGTTGGCTGCGACAGGGGAGACGAGTGGAAGGAGCGTCGAGGGGGCCATCGAGGGCGGGCGGAGTCCGCGGCCGGGCGGCCCCCAGTGCAGGTGACGCGTGGCCAGCCTGGAGCTCGGGTGGGGGTGGTGGGGGCTGGACTCCGAACTCCCCTCTAGTTCACCAGCATGCGGGCGGGGTTGGCAGGCTAGAGGCAGCAGCCGAGGAGGCTGGGCCGGTGCAGCCGTGTTGCCGAAGGAAACCCCAGAGATGCTCTGCTGGGAGGCTGCACACCATGCGGCCAGGACGCGGTGCCGGATTTGGCAGCCCGGAGGAAAGATGTGTCCTCCGGGCAGTGACCGTAGACCTGGGCAGTTGGCAGGAACTCTCCGGAGCATTGGCCCCGTGGCCATAAAGGAGGATGTTTGTGTTTATCTGAACTTTGAATCCCACCCACTTTTCTGCCCTGGAGTCAGGTTTGGGCAAATAAAACCCTTTTGTTAAAACCCGTTATCCGCTTGGAGGCATCAGACGGTTGGCCAGGAGTGGAAATGGGAGGCCATCTGTCAGTCGGGAGGGTGCAGGTGCGTTGACGGCTGGGCCGCCCACGGGGCCCCGGGCGTTTTCAGAGTGACCGGTTCCTCTTTCCCGCCGGGCGCGTCTGCCGCTTGCCTGATCCTCGCCTGTGGTTTGCCTGGGCCGAGGGAACAGGGGCTGCTGAGTCAGCGACACTTCCTCGGCCCACTCTCCTGACCCGGCACGTGAAGGTGTCGGGGTGGGGTGAGTGTCTGTTGGTCAGAGGCTGCGATTGGAGCCCCGTGTGTGATCATGGTGGTTTCAGCCCCCTTGAGCGCCGGGGCCAGGCTCTGGCCACCTCTGAGCTTTGCCACCTGGCGGGACTAATGCCCCCCCTGCCCCCCTGTCGTGGGCAGGAACGCGGCAGGCAAAGATGGCAAAGAGCGCCTGAGCGGCTCGGTGCTGGAGCAGATCCCCTTCCTGCAGAGCTGTGAGGACGAGGACAGTGACGAGGACGACGAGTTGGACAGTGTGCAGCACAAGAAACAGCGGGTGAAGGTGCGCTCCCCGCCCCATCCCCTCCCCCGGGAGGGCCCCCCTGCTTTGTGTGCCGGCGGCACAGTGCCCCCGTGGGTGCTCTTGGGGCCGTGTCTCTGGCCACGCCCCTCCCTCGGTAACCTGTCGGGGCCTCGTCTTCCCCCACCCGTCTCCTCCCATCCTTTCTTCGGCTCCGAGAGGCTTCAACTCTCCAGACTGGGCCAGCCACACGCTGCCCTCTCCGTGCGCTCTGTCCCTTGGGCTAGTCTGACCTCCATCACCCACACCGCGTGGCTCTCTGTCTTCTCCCTCGATAGACTGTGAGCGCTACCAGGCGGGGACTTAGTGTGCTCGCCAGCGTGTGTCCTCCCACTCTTCTCTTCCCAGCACCCAGCCCCCGGCGTGGATGGCCGCTGCGGTCAGCCCGGGGCCAGGCTGGGGCATCCGTGGGGGCCTTGGTCGTTTTGAGCGTCCATCCTGCCCTTGCATCGAGACCGAGGCCCAGGGGCACCCCCCGCAGGCCAGAGTCCAGATCTCAGCTTGGCTTCAAGATCATGGCCCTCGCCCCATTTGACCCCTGCGCCTCGACTGCCAGAGCCACCGTGTTCCTGCCGTTTCGTTTCGGTGGCACCGTCCCCAGGCATGATGTGGGCTCACCTCACCTGTCCAGTAAAAAAAAAAAAAACCTCGCTTTGGGCCCGTGCGGACCTAGCTCTGCTCTAGCAGCGGCGACGTGGAGAGAGAGGTCCGGTCCCTGGCGTGGGGAGCCGGCAGCCGGCGGGGGGCTGGTAAGCAGTCCTGTGCCAAGGGACGTGCTGCCATGCGGGCTGCACGAAGGGGGCCTTGTGGGGCCCTTCTCTGCCTCCCTCAGCCTCACCTTAGCGCCCCTCCTCTGCCGTCCCTCCACGCCACCTTCTCTGACCTCTCACCGGCCCTTCCTCCCCCTCCCTCGGCAGGGTCGGAGCCATCTGGACCCGGACCCCTCTGGGTCCTCCCTGTCTGGTGTCCCCACGTCTGCGTGGGACCGCGTCTGTCCTTGCCACAGCTCTGTCTCCAGGGTCCCCGGTGCGGCTCAGCACAGGGTCCCGCCCAGCGTAGGCGCTTGGGGAACGCACAGAGCCAGGACGCTGGAGCTGGGTTCCAGGAGGATCAGGATGTCTCCGAGGCTGGGGCCTCTGATCCTGTTCGTGGTCCCTCCTGTGCCTCTTGGGATTTTCACTCCCTTTTCAGCTCTTACCTCATCCTCCTCTGGGAGGCCTGCCCGCTCCTCTCTGCTCCTCCCAGCAGAGATCATCACTGACTTACACTCCCTCGGGCTTTTGTGTCTGTCCCCGCACTTGTCCCGCGGGCCCTGCGGGGGAGGCTCATCAGACGGGGGTCTCGCGCCTCCCCGGGCCCGCTCTCTCACCCAGGAGACCTTTAGTGACCAGACTGTTCTTCCAAAGATCTCTAAGGCTCCCGCAGCGGCCACTGGCCTGGCTGTGTGCCTTCGGGCATGTGATTCTCTTTGTCTTAGCGGCAGTTTCGGGGGCTCACCGTCTCTGTCTCTGGGTTGTTGAGGATTTCTTTAACGTGAATTCGTGCCTGTGGAGTCCTTGGCTACGCTGGGGCTGGCCACACCCGGTGCTCGGTGGTGGCAGTATTCGCAGCACTGGGCACGGTGGGCAGAACAGAACTGCACGGGACACCTGTGTCATGGGCCCTGGAGAACGCCTGTTTACGCTTCCATGCTTCTGCAGAGCCCTGGCCCCACCGGGGCCTCTCTGGGCATGCTGGCCAATCCTTGAGGGAAGGAGGAGGAGGTCGCCGCGTCCCGTCCCTCTGGTCCTCCCACACAGGCCAGTGGCTGGCGCCTTACGGACGCCTGAGCGATTGTGACTCCACGGATTCATAGCCTGCTGTGCCGGCTTGGAGTGCTGGGCCTGCGTGGGGGCGGGGGTGGGGGGGGTCAGCCACACCCTCGAGGAGCCTGCGGTCTGACTGAGGCTGGCCTTGTGAGTGCCCGGACTTGGTCCAGTCCGGGGACACTTGGGAGGGAGAGGATTCCCCGAAAGGGGTGGGGTTTGAGGCCGGTGGTCGCCAGAGTCCCCGTGCCGGGCCGGGGTGTGCTCTGACACCAGCACCTAGAGCAGAAGTCAGAGAGAGACCCGAACTGTCGTTGAAAATCCTGGAACCCCCCTGAGTCGTTTCAGGCAGCCGTGGGGATTGCGCGCACACAGCCCCCGGACGGCACTTTGTGTACGACGTGGTGACGCGGGCACCGCAGGAGGGTGAAGGATCGGATGCGGGTGTCCCTGTGGAAGGCCGGGCCACGTGGGGAAATGCGGGCGCCGTGCTGCTCCGAAGTCCCACGTCTGGGATGGGGTCCGAGCTTGCGGAGGGAGGAACACGAGAGGGTTTGGTCGTGACCCTGCGGAAGACCTCGCCTGCCTGGCATCCTGCTCCTCTGGGCGGGGGGACGGTGCTGTGCGCTCTCGGTCCAAGGTGGCGCGCGCTATGGAGCCTCAGCCCACCCAGCAAGATGGAAGGGAGACTCGGAGGACCCTCAGTGATCTTCCGGTCCAGAGCCGCCTCAGCGTCTCGAGAACAGCTTGGACCGGGGACCTGGGATGCGGGGCTTCGCTGCTCAGCCTCGGTTTCCTCATCTGTAGTATGGGAATAAGCACAGCGATGCCAACTCTTCACGAGGTTGTGAAGTCACACGGGTGAAGCTCGCTTGGTGCGCTGAAGAACGCGTAGAGGCTGGCACGGAGTTCGATAAGCCTTTGCCACCGTCACCCCCGCGCGTCCATGCCACTCAAATCGTGCATCTCCGCACACTCGCTTACACACGTAGGCACATACGTCTCTCCCCTCTGCTCTGCGGCGGCCTTTGCTGTCTGCCTCTCCCCACCCCCTCCATACAGGCTTGCGGAAGGGGAGGGTGGGGCCTGTGAGGGGATCACAGGTGGGGGCAGGGGTGGGGTGGCCGGGAGGAGGAAGAGACTTCCGAGCTGTGGGGCCGCCTCGGCCCCTGAAGGCTGCCAGCAGGGGGAGCGCTGCCACCAAAGCGCGTCCTGGCCCCCCGGAAGGGCACGAGGGGAGGGAGATGGAGCTGTGTCCGGTGTGGGACTCTTCCAGGCAGGGCCAGCTGGTTCCTGGAGGCGCGGCGGGCCTGGGCTTGGGCTCGCGCTGCGGGCGGGAGCCTCCTGACCCGTCTGGTTTCCTCCATGCCCAGCTGCCCTCCAAGGCCCTGGTGCCTGAAATGGAGGACGAGGACGAGGAGGATGACTCTGAAGATGCCATCAACGAGTTCGATTTCTTGGGCTCAGGAGAGGACGGGGAGGGCTCTCCGGACCCTCGACGATGTGCCGCAGAGGGGACCCACCACGAGTTGGGTAAGCTGAGGGTTTTCTGGCCAGCCGTCCTCACCAGGCGAGGTAGGGGCACACGCGGCCGCCCACAGCTGCTTCCTGCCCCAGGGTCTCCACCGGACGGATACGCTTCCTGAGAGGAGGGTGGCCGAGGAGAGCAGGAGCCCCAGACCGTGGCGACCGGGCCCTCACCCCTTCCCTGGAAAATCCCTGTGGGGACGCAGGCGGGCCCAGCTCTTCCCGGAACGGGGCCTCTGGCCCTCCGCGCAAGCGTCTAGTTCTTGGACCTCGGGGAGGGAACAGGACGAGGGCCTGGCAGGCAGAGGCAGGCAGGGCAGGGCTGCATTCTCCTGTTCTGTGACCCCGAGCCACGAGGCCCTCGGCCGTCACACAGGGTGGCCGGGGCCTGAGTTCCCTGCAAGGCTGGCATCACAGAGCATCCTAGCTCAGTGCGCCTCCTCTGCCTGACCCCACTCCCACTTCGAGCCCTGGCGCTCCCTGGTCAGGACTTTCCAGCCACCTCATGTTGGCAGGAGAGGCCTCCGGTGGCTAGAACCGGAACACGGGCTCCAGCCCCGTGCTTTGTCCCTGCAGAAAGCCGGCGGGTCAAACTCCAGGGAATTTTGGCCGACCTTCGGGATGTGGATGGGCTGCCCCCTAAAGTGACGGGTCCCCCTCCTGGCACACCCCAGCCCCGGCCCCACGAAGGTAAGCAGCCCCTCCCCCCTGGCCCAGTCCCCTGGGGCCCATAGCAGAGGGGGGCTGCAGAGCTAAGCCCAGGGCTTCTGTGTCCTCAGGGTCGAAGCCTGGCCTCTAGTCTGCAGCCTCCCTGTCCCAAAAGTTTGTCTGTCTGTCTGTCTCCCTCTTTTTTTGTCTGTCCTTCCCTGTCTGTCTGTCTGTCTCTCCCTGTCTCTTTCTTTCCAGCTGTGATTCTTGATCTTGTCCTCTCCCTGTCTCTGACTCCTGATCTCCCCCTCTGCCTCTTTCTGTCTTTCTTTCTCTCTCCCTGCCCCTCTCCGCCCCTTCCCTCCCCTCCCCCTACCAGGTTCCTTTGGCTTCTCCTCAGACGTTTTCATCATGGACACTATCGGGGGCGGGGAGGTGAGCCTGGGGGACTTGGCAGATCTCACCGTCACCAACGACAACGACCTCAGCTGTGATGTAAGTTCTTGGGGTGCCCTACCCCCCACAGGCCCTCATTGGGCATCCCGCACTGTGCCCACTCTTGCTGAGCTCTGACCGGGTGCCTGGCCTGCGCTGGGTCCCTTAGCGGGAGGACGCTGTGAGGTCATTCAGCAGCTCACCTGTTGTACAGAGGGGTGCGGACATGTACTCGGCATGGGGCTTGACAGGGTCGCTGAGGCACAGGGTCTGGAAGACACCTCGGCCCCTGCCATCTCCTGTAGGCAGTGCTCCCTCCCACCCCTGGCCTACGTGCCCCTCACATCCAGGCCCCGGATGGGCTGGCGGCAGGGCAGGATGGCATCAGAAGGGGAAGGGGGCTCTGGGTTGGCACAGCGTGGGGAAGCGGACTTGTGCAGGAGATAGGAATTGAGCTGAACTTGACAGCCAGAAACCAAAAAACCAGGCGTGGATGGGGCCTGGTAGGCAGGCGGGCCGGGGTGACAGGGAGGCCTTTAGGGCCGGTGTTCTGAGCCCCAGACCCACAGATGGGCCTCTGGCCCTCTGGTCTCTGCATCGGGTGCACGTGCACATTTCCCCCAGGAACGTTCACCACAGCTTTTAGCAGGATCTCGAGCGGTTGGTTCCCCAGCAGGGTTGTGGGCCCTGCTGTGAGATGCCAGGAAGGGGGGCCCAAGTAGAGGCTTCGAGCAGGCGTGTGTGCCTGTGAGGGGGTAACCACACAGTGGCGGAGCCTCTGGCCCTAAAGAACGAGGGCATTGGTGACAGCTGCGGTGGGGACCTTTGGGGATAGAGCCCAGACCAAGGGCTTTATCAGCTGTGGAGCCCGTGTTGGGGCAGGACATGGCATCTCGCCTGACAGTCTGCTCATCCTCCTTCCCGATGGGCTGCCCTTGGGTCCCCCACTCAGAGAGTGACACCACCGTCCACCAGGGCACCTGCAGGGTCTCTGGGTCTCCCCCAGCGACCTGTTGATTCTGCTCCCCAGTCTCTCCCTTCTGCGCATACCTGTCTCCATTTCCACTCCCCAGCATGTGGTCTCTGTGCCCTCTCTTTGCCCGAGAGGCTTCTCTCAGGGCCCCTTGGCCCCTGCAGCCGCTCGTATCTTCCTGCATCCAATCCGTGTCATTTCCCTGCTCTAAACCCTTCCAGGGCTCCCTGTTTCGCTTAGGATGAGATACGGGTTCCTAGAAGTGGCTCCAGCCCCAGCTCCTGCCACTCTGTCCCTTGCTTTTTCTACAACCCAGGCCTCCCCTCAGGCTCTAGACCTGGCCTGCAGCCTCAGGGACTTTGCTCATGCCGTGTCCTCCCTTAGTCCCCTCCCCTGATCTGGTTAAGTCCTGCTCTCTTGACACCTTAGGAAAGCCACACTGACCCCCACAGAGGCGGTCAGGCTGCTCGGGTACTCAGAGCTCAGGGACCTGGCACCGTGGGCAAACTGACTTGACTGCTTTCCCGAAGCCCCCTCTGTGGGTCTGGTTGGGAAAGGGACCGGTCCTTGGCCTCCTGGATGTCAGTCCGTGTCTGCGGGACCGTGGGGACGCTGAGGCACCTCCCCCTACCCCAGCTCTCTGACAGCAAAGATGCCTTTAAGAAGACGTGGAACCCCAAGTTCACCCTGCGCTCACACTACGACGGCGTGCGCTCCCTGGCTTTCCACCACAGCCAGGCCGCCCTGCTCACCGCCTCTGAGGACGGCACGCTCAAGCTCTGGAACCTGCAGAAAGCTGTCACGGCCAAGAAGTGAGGGCGGCAACCCCGGGTTGGGGGGAGCGGAGGGGAGGGGCTCTCAGTGACATCCGGCTCCTCTGCCTCCCCCAGGAACGCCGCGCTGGATGTGGAGCCTATCCACGCCTTCCGGGCTCACAGGTGGGGAAGCGCTCCCACAGGCGGTCTGGCCCCGGCCCTCTGCACACACACACCCCCTTGCTCCCGGTGCTCTGCAGACACGGCGCTCCCACGGCCGGTTCTGGGCGCAGCCTTCGGAGGAGGAGATGGGTGTGGGGAGCTAGGGGCAGGCCGGTCCGGGGGCACCACCGGAGCCCTGGAGCCCCGGAGGCCGGATTCCTTTTGGCAGTCCTCGAAAAATCTAGCAGAGGACCTCAAGATCCCATGGAGGGGGCCGGAGGAGGGCTGAGGCTGAGTTTTTCATTTCTCCCTCGCCACTTTCGTACCTTTCAGGGGCCCTGTGTTGGCAGTAGCCATGGGCAGCAACAGCGAGTACTGCTACAGCGGTGGGGCCGACGCCCGCATCCACAGCTGGAAGATTCCGGACCTCAATGTGGACCCCTATGACGGCTACGGTGAGGACGGCTCCCTCCTCTGGCTCCCACCCCCCTTGTCCGCCGGAGCCTCTTCGTTCCCTCAGTGCCCACCCGTGCCTAGTGATGCAGGGCCCGGGGGGCAGCGGCGGGCGGGGGGCACACCGTGTGCCCCCAGCCCGGGTGAGCCTGGAGCCTCGTGTTCAGCCTGTGACGGGGGTCAGATGGGCTGAGGCAGGAAAGCGGTGGCGTTGGGGGGCCACTTCCTAGAGGAGCTGGCAGGTGAGCGGACTCGGAATCCACACCGGGGCCTGGGACCGGCCCATGCAGGGAGGGGCTTGGTAGGCCCTGTCGGTGTCTTCTGTGGCCGAGTGCAGGCAGTCGGTGAGAAGTGGAGCAGGTGACAGGGGACAAGTTAGTTGGGCCAGGCTGTAGGAAGTCTGCACTTGATCCTTGGCACCCCTTTAAGAGTTAAGTGGAAAAGTGACCGCACTGCTATTTATTGTACGTCCCCCTCCTTCTGATGCCTCTTCCGATAACTTTCTTGGTCGCACGCGTGGCTCTTTACTGCTTTGTGGTGGTAGAGTTTAGAGGTCTGTGTCTTCCCAAGAACAGTCCCACCCCGTAAAAGGTCAAGGGTCAGTCCCAGGTAGTCTGTGCTCTGTGCCATGCGAGCTGCCACACGTTGGGGGTCAGCAGGGCCTGACCAGAGCACGCCGTGTGGACTTGAGTGACGGGGGAGGCAGAGGTGGGAAGGATCAGAGGGCTTTAGAGAGACTGGGCAGGGCTTGTGCCCTGGGGGCGAGGAGCCAAGGCAGGCAGAGTGGGGCACGACTCACGAGTCCCAAGCTGCAGAGGGTCTTGGGGCCACAGAGCCACCATTGTTCCTTCACCAAGGAGGACCAATGCTCCTTCACCATTGTTCCCCTTCACCAAGTCCTAAAACTTGTGTATTGAGCGCTCATTCTGTGCCAGGCACTATGGTGGGCCCTGCGGGCGTGGCAAGGGAATCCCTGCCCTCTGGAGCTTCTGTTCAGAGCCAGTGGTCAGAGTGTGCGCGGCCGCTGCGGCGGGTTCCAGCGGTGACGGCTCCGAGGGCAGGAGGAGTCTGGGTAGAGCTGGGTGAATGGGCGGCTAAGCCGGGCAGCCTGGCTCTCAGCAGGGGTAGGTGCCCTGGAGCTGTCTGGGGTGGGGCCGCTGGCCCTGACCTAGCTTGTTTCCTTCCTCCGCTGGGTCTAGACCCGAGTGTGCTGAGCCACGTGCTGGAGGGCCACGGGGACGCTGTATGGGGCCTAGCCTTCAGCCCCACCTCCCAGCGCCTGGCCTCCTGCTCTGCTGACGGCACCATCCGCATCTGGGACCCGAGCAGCAGCAGCCCAACCTGCCTCTGTACCTTCCTCACAGCCAGCGGTGAGTCGGGGGAGCAGGGCTGGGCGCGGGGTGGGCGTGGGAACACGTCACAGAGGAACATGCCTCCCCACGAGGGGCCCAGGCTTCCCAAGTCCCGTCCCGCAGCCCCAGGGCAGGACCAGGTCTGTCAAGCAGCCCTCCCTTCCGTGTGCCCTCAGATCATGGGATCCCCACCTCAGTGGCCTTCACCAGCACCGAGCCCGCCCACATCGTGGCCTCCTTCCGCTCTGGCGACACCGTCTTGTACGACCTGGAGGCTGGCAGTGCCCTCCTCTCGTTGGAATCCCGGGGGAACAGTGGTAAGAGGGGCCTCAGGGACAGGGGCTGGTATCTGAATGCCTCCAGGGCCCCGGTTGGTTCCTCCTGTGGCTCTGCTGAGCCGGTGTCTCATCAGCAGAAGATGTCTCCCCTACCCCCTCGGGGGCTCTGGGTAGGAAGGAGATAAGGTCCCAGCAGCTGCCTGGCTCTCGGGAGGGCTGAGGGGACAGAGATCATCAGGAACTCGCCTGCCAAGCCTCGTGGCAGAATGCATGGCCCTTATGGGTGGCTCGTACCCATCCTGTGGCACCCCAGGCGTCTTACGGATGAAGCACTGTGGCCCAGGGAAGGGAGAGGCCTGGGAGCCCAGGCCCCCGGCCAGCTGAGCAGACAGCAGGGCCGTGGAGCCGTGGTTCTCTTCCTCTGGTCTTTGTCCTGGTCTCCCTGATTTCCCCGACATCCTTCCCTCTCCTCCTCTCCTTCCAGGCCCAACCCAGATCAACCAGGTGGTGAGTCACCCAAACCAGCCCCTCACCATCACCGCCCACGACGACAGAGGCATCCGCTTCCTGGACAGCCGGACAGGTGAGGCCCAGCCTTCCTGGTCCCCGCTCACTTGTGCTCACGGTGTCCCATCGGGCCCTTGACCTTCCCCGCCAAGGGAAAGTAACCTGCCGCCCACCCTCTCTCCTCTCAGGGAAATCCGTGCACTCTATGGTTGCCCACCTGGACGCGGTCACCTGCCTAGCCGTGGACCCCAACGGCGTGTTCCTGATGTCGGGAAGTAAGTGGGGATTCTCCTGGCTCCTAAGGAGCAAGGGTGTGTGGGAGCCGAAGAGGAAGAGACGCGGGCACTGGTCACGAGGGCGTATTCTGGGGCCCCCTCTCGCAGGGGGGCAGGGGCAGGGAGCCTCCCGGCAGAGACCGCGCACGCTCAGCCCACTGGAAGCTTTTGCGTGCGTCTTCCCGCTTCATCCAGATCACGCTGTCGGCAGGGTATGTTATACCCGCGTGCAGATGCGGAAACGGGCTCGTGGGGGTTCCGTGATTTGGTCGAGCGTGGTGGGTTGGCTGCAGGAACAAGTCCGAGTGTGTCTGGCTCTCAGTCCCCACAGGAGTGTTAGCCTTTGGAGCCACGTGCTCCGTGGATAAGGGCACTGGGGCCCGGCCACCACGGGGCTGTGCCTCAGAAGGATGAGGTGCAACATGGGCAGACGGGGAAGGGAGGTGAAGCGTGTGCCGGGCCATCAGGAGTGCCATGGGCGAGGGGCCTCCTCCTGCTCACCTCTGCTCCCCACTGTCAGAGTATGTGGGAGGTTGCAAGCGAGCACACAGAGGGCGTGGGAGAGCACGTGGACGGGGGCCTGGTCCCATCGTGGCTGGGTCTTTGCCTGGTGACGGTAGCAGCTGTGCCTGCAGGTGCCGGTAGAGGGGGTGGTCAGGGAGGTCAAGCCCAGGGCAGAGAGGATTTGGGACAGGGCCCAGGTCCTCCGTATATAAGGGACACATCGAGCCAGCCTCCGCCACAGCCAGCCTGGTCCTTCGGACGCAGAATTCGGGCCGTCTCTGAAGGTGGCTCTTGCCCCAGGGCCCGGCCCTGTCCGCTCCACCCTCTCTGGCCTCCTCTCCATGCTCCTGCTCAGGCTGCTGCAGCCGTACCCGCCTCCTGCCCGTGCCCTGGCCACCCCTGCTGTTCCTCCGCATACCCCCGTGGCCCTTCTGTCATCACGGTGACCAGCTTGTGCCGGTGCTGCTGTCCGCCTGGCATTGCTCCTCCTATTTTCTCATTTACCGGGGGCCACGTTGGAACGTCAACAGCACTGGGTGGGCAGCTTTGCCCAGGACGTTCACTGTGTCCCCGGGGCCTGGTACGCAGGTGCCCGGTGAACACTTGGTAACTAATGGGTGGACGGCCACCTGGGATAAAAGCATTCTCCTTTGGGCTGGGCGTCAGGAGGTGGCCGGCAGAGGTGGGAGACAAGAGGATGGAGACCCCCCCCCCATTGTTGAGGCTCCTCCAGAGGGGGAGGTTCGGGGAAGCCGGGGTACCTGCTGGGGGACAGTGCTCTCTGCTCCCACACCTGCGCAGGCCATGACTGCTCCCTGCGTCTGTGGAGCCTGGACAACAAAACGTGCGTGCAGGAGATCACGGCCCACCGCAAGAAGCACGAGGAGGCCATCCACGCTGTCGCGTGCCACCCCAGCAAGGCCCTCATTGCCAGCGCAGGCGCCGACGCCCTGGCCAAGGTCTTCGTATGATGCCCACCTGGCCCCGCCCCGGCCTCCACCTCAGCTGGGGAGCGGGGCCAGGCAGGTGGGACTGAGGTGAGAGGCCGGACAGGAGGGAGGCTTGGTCTGGGGGGGCTTCTAGAAACCCTCTGCATCCTCACCCCTGACGGGAGGGACCTCAGATGTATCCCTTTGCCTGGCACTTCAGGAGGGGGCCACATTCCCAAGGTGGAAAGCCCTGGGCGTCGAGAGAGGGGACGGAGGTGGCCCGACCTCTCGTACCCGAGGTGTCATGCTCCAGTCTCCCCTCCCTTCTGTCTCCCTCAGGCGACTCCCAGCCTCAGCGGAGGCCCGGAGGCCCGGCCTCTTCCCGCCTGCCTTGGAACCTGGTGGTGCTAATGCCCCTTTCCCTGGGAGGCCATCCCCCACAGCCTCCCCTTCCCCAAGCATCCTGGGGGGCAGCCTCCTTCAGGACTTACCCTCCCGGACGTCCTCGAGGAGTTTCCTCTCTGCACCCGGACACCCAGTCCTGGTATCTGAGCTGCTTTCTTGGGTGCAGCACAGCCAGGACTGGGTGTCCTTGGGGATCAGCTTTTCCAAGACGCCAGAAGGTGCCAGGTTCTCTCTTTGAACCCCCGATCCCCCCTCCTTCTTCCCAGACCTGGGTGGTAGCTGTGCCGGGAAGAGCCCCAGGCGCCCCCGCTCTGGGTCCCCTGGGAAGCCATGGCACCAGCTGGACCCTGGTCCTCCTCAGCGGGGAGCGCCCGGCCTGGTCCACCCCAGAAGCTAGCCCCAGTCCACCACCCTCTCCTCCAGTTCCCTCAACACAGCTTTCCAGACACTACCCAGCGCCTCCAGGGCCAGTAACTTCCTGGGGATCAGGTGATGCCCTCGGGGGAGGCGCCCACCCCTCTCCCCTCCCTCCCCCAGCACTCTTCCAAGGGCAACCCCCCAGCCCCCACGGGGCCACCCATGGGGAGAGATGGCCTTCTCTCACCCCTCCCTGGGGCATGGAGGCTGGAGGGGGTCCCCCTGGTCCCCCACAACTCCCTGTATATCTGTATAAATAAATGGGATTTTAATGGAGCCCCGCCCCCACCCATGTTGTTATCACTGTGTGATAGTCTGTGTCTCCTCTCCTGGCCCTCCACTCTCTTCCTCTATTTATTTCACTCTTTTTTTGGGTTCCACCCTGAGCCCTCGGGCCCCCTTCAAGGTTCCTGTTTATAAGCCCCGTCCCCTCTGCCCTGGACTTGGATGTGAAACTTGTCTCAATAAACCCTTTGGAGTAAGATGGGTGGCGGTGCTGACTGTTGAGGGGGCTCAGGGGACCGGGGACTTCAGGAGAGGGGTAATGGGTTCTGCCTGGGCTGGGTGGAGCTCAGGGAGGGGATGATGGGTTGGGGTTTTGTGGTAGGGTGCGGGGGGGGGGGTGCCAGAGAGGGGCCCAGGGTTTGGGCGGGTTGTGGGTGGAGGGCCGGAAATGGGGGCACAGGACCGAATCTCCCCGGGCCCCTCCTTTCTGTTCCTGAGCACACTCCTTCCCCAGGGGCCTCAGCAGCAGCCTGGGGGCAGAGCCCTGAGAAACATGACATGATGTGACAGCTTGAGACTCCCCCTCCCCACCCCCAGCCCCCATGTGTGATGGGTGGTAGGAGGCCAGAGGGCTCATCCTGAGTACTGAACTCCCCACCTCGCCTGTCCTCCCCACGTGGGCCTGGGCTTACTAGAGCCTCAGCCACCATGGAGGGTGAAGGGAGAGCTCCCGCCATGCGGGGAGGAGCCCTGAGGAGTCCCTTCCCCTCACCAAGGTGGTCAGACCCAAGTGGTCAGGTATGCACCCAGTGGGAACCAGATGCCACGCCAAGTTCCTCACGTGCTAGTTCACTGGGTCCTCACGACACCCTCCAAAAGTGGGATCGTTAGACCAAGCTACAGAAAACGGGGTGCAGGCGGGGGGCTGCTCAGGGCCTCCAGAAGGTCATCAGAATTTGTACCCAGTCCTGTGGGACTCCCTCTGCACACCCCTGGCCCTCGGCATGGTCTGTACAACGTGCCGGATGCTAAGGCCCACGCCCTGGGTTGTCAAGGGCTGTGCCCCGGGGCCCACAGTAGGACCTGGCCCCTGTCGGGGCCCTAGGAACGCTTGAAGAAGGATGCAGGTTGGCAGATGGCCATCAGGTGACACCGACAGGAGCCTAACTGTGAGCTCCACGTGGCCTTGTTCACCCCTCATCCCTCTGGGCTCTGAGCAGCTTCCCCAGGTGGTGGTTTGGGTTTTCACTCCAGCCTCAGACTTCCTTCCTTCCCCAGCCCCAGCCGGCCCAGCCCCCGGATGTGGTGGCAGTCGCTACTGTACCGACGACCTCAGCTGCCCCTAGCAGCCCTTGACCGGGAAGGGGGGCCCGTCTCCAGGCCCCCAGCCCCAGCCAGCCCTGCTGGTCTGGAACCCAGGCGGGCAGGTGGCCCATCTCTACTGGGATGTGTTTGGAGCTCAAAGCCAGGCCTTGAACCTTCAGTGAAGGGGATGGGGGCGGTAGCAGCTTCAGTGGTGATCTCGGACAAGTCGTAATGCCCCATGGGGGGGTTCTGTTTCCTGAATGTAAACTAATGGCAGCCACTCTTCTTATTAGCTGGGGAAGAGAAATCGAGTCTGAATTGCTCCTGAACAGGCTGGAGGAACTGTTTTAGGACAAGCTTGGCACGTAGTAGGCCGGCATTCAATGCTTCCCGAGACGACTGACTGAATGAACATACTCTACTTAACCCCTGAGTGCTCGAGGTGCCTACCTCGAGGTGCACCTTTATTTGTGCAAATTACAGTGATGGCCACCACCTACTGAACCTCAGCTTTGTGCCAGGCGCCATTATACAACCTCATTAATCCCCACAAAGACCCTCTGGGGTCAGTCCTATCACTGTCCCATCTAACAGAGGGAGAAACAGGCCCAGAGGGGGGAAGCCACTCACCTAAAGGCACACAGACACATGCACAGTTCCCCCAGGAGAACAAACTGTTCTCCCTCTATGAGGTGGGGGTGGGGGTGTTGTCTTCCCCGGTTGCTATGGCCCTTTCAGGCACCCCCCCCCCCAACTCCACTCCTGAGGGCTGGGGCGGAGTGGCGAGCTGATTAAAGGAAACTACACCCCTTCTCTGTCGGCCCTGGGTCTGACTCTCCCTGCACAGATAATCCAGCTCCAGCCCCTCCAGGTTTCTCCATGCACCTTGCCAAGATTTCCAGAGACAGACGTGAGTCAAGGTCCTTCTGCCCATCTGGAGACCTCTGCCTTCCCATCTGTGTAGCGGGCTTGAGGGGGGGAGGGATCTCTACAGCACCCCCTCTCCTGGGCGGGGTGGGGTAGGGGTGGGGAGGACGACGATCTGAGAAGAGGCAGACCGAGTTCAGAGATCCCGGAGCGGGCTGGACCTGACACCAGTTTCCCACCCTTTCCCCTGCGGTGGGCGCCGGATGCCGGCCAGGCTAGACGGGCCCCCTTCCTTAAAGGGCCAGGCGCCTCCTCAGCCCGGGCCCCCGCGACCTGTGGCGGGGATGAGGGTGCCTCGCCCCTCCTCTCCAACTCTGGGAATAGTTAACTTTCTAGACTTGGGTGTGTTGGGGGGTAGGAATCGGTCCCGGATCCCTGCCCTGCCCTGCATCTCGCACCCCAGACTCCCGGACCCAGGAGGGGCAGGTGACGCCCCCACTCGGAGGTGCGGGGCCCGCCCTCTCCTTCCGCCCCCGGCCCCTCGACAGACTCCGCCCATCTCGACGTCACCGAGGCCCGCGCGGATTGGCCGACTGCGCCATCGCTCCGGACACTTCCTCCTGGGCCGCAGCCGCAGAGTTAAACTTTGGAGGGGGAAAAAGAGCCACTGGCGCCCGGCGCCGGGCGACCCTCCCTTGCCCCCCCCCCCCCGCGCCCCCTCCACCGCCGCTGGGAACGCCCCCTTCTCCACGGCCCCCGACCGAACTTTTCTCCAACTTCTGAGACCCGTGAGATTCCCTCCTTAGTACCCCGGCCCTCAGGATCCCTCTGCCCATCCCTGGGCCCGTCGGATCCCTGGGATCCACTCGATCCCCGACTCAGAGACTCCTGTCCTCCACCCCCAGGGTCTGGTGAATCCCCTCGGGCCCCCTTCTTAATTGGATCCTCTTCTTAGAGCCATTGGATTCTGCGATCCTACTCCCCCCCCCACCCCCTCCGCCCGCTCTCTTCTCAAGCCTTTCTCTCCCCAAGGGGCCTCTGGATCCTGGGCTCTCCTGATCCCTGAGATCCCGACCTGCTAGATTTTCTTGATTTCTTAGAATCTCTCAATCTCTGGGTGCCTCAAACCATTAGATCTCTCCTTTATGATTCCCGGACGTCTGATCCACTGGATCACACTTCTCTAATTTCCCAGGGTCCCGCCATCCTCGAGTGCCCTCAGCCTGCTAGGTTTCTTTTCTCGTAGCCCCGGGATCCCCGCACTCCCGCTACCAGCTTACGAGCTCCCTTGGATCCAGTGGCCCGGGGTCCCCGGACTCCTTCAGCCGGATCCCGGGTGGGCGCCGGGCGGCCGGTCCCGGGCCTCTCCCCTATGGCCGCCCCCCCCTCCCATCTCGCCGGGCTCCCAGGCTCTCCCGGGCCTGGGTCTCCTCCGCCCCCCGGCGGCTTGGAGTTGCAGTCGCCGCCACCGCAGCTGGCCCAGATCCCAGCTCCGAGCTCCGGGGTCTCCTTCCACATCCAGATCGGGCTGACCCGCGAGTTTGTGCTGCTGCCCACCGCCTCCGAGCTGGCCCATGTGAAGCAGCTGGCTTGCTCCATCGTGGACCAGAAGGTGAGGGTGCAGCGTCTCTCCTCCAGCTTGGGGAGAGGTCTGCAGGGGGGCGGGGCGTTGCCAGAGGTGGCCTGGAGCCCGGCATAGGGGAGGGAGAAGGACGATGAAACCTTGGGCGACTGGGAGGTGGGGGTGGGGCATTTAGCCCCCCAGTTGCCTCCTCACCCCACTCTCCTTTTGAGGGAGGCCAGGGCAGGGGTGGGGTGCTCCAAAGGTCTCCCCAAGTTGCGTGTCCCTGTATGTTGTTGTTTTCTGCAGCCAGCAGGGAGGAAGGGAGAGGCCAGCTAGGTGTGTGTAGAAGTGGGAAGGAAGGGGCCGGTGGGGTGAGCAGATGGGGGACCTCCGCATTCAAGCCCATCCCGGACCTCCCATTTGGTGGCAACAGTAGAAATCCAAGCCGCACTGGCTGTGGCTATCGGGTGACACGTGTGGGTGTGGGCGCTTACACTAGCTGCCGTGGGGTAAGTGAGGTCTCAGAGCCCAATCTCTGCCCTCCCCCAGGCCTGAGATGTGTGTGGTGGGGCCAGCACCTCTTTGGAACCCCCAGAAGCTCTGGGGACTCTGTCCCCACTCCTCAGGTCTGATGCCGGCCTATGAAAACAGGCCTTCCCCAACCCCAGCCTTACCTCGGTGAGAAGCTGGGGATCACGGGCCGAGAGGGAATCAGGTGGCACTCAATGCACGAATTCTAGAACGTCAAAAGTTAGGATAGTGGGGTTCTCTGTTGTTGGAGTTCGAGACTGTAAAAATGTTAGAATATTAGATTCCTGGGCTGCTGGAATCCTAGACTGTGAACATGTTAGACTTTTGGAATGCTGGGTTGTCGCAATCCTAATGGTAAAATATTCAAACACTAGAATCCTCGTGTATTAGATTTCTAGAACATGAAAATACCAGACCGTGCTACTCTGGGGTGGCGAAATCCTCAAACATAGAATATGTTCGAACCTGAGATAGATGTATATAATACTATCATGTGAGCATGTTGGAATCCCAAAATGTCCACGTTCCAGAATCTTCTCAGACCCCTGATAATGAATTCTTTGGGCTTCCGAGAAACCTCAGGAACTGAGCCAACTCCCCCATTTTACAGACAAGGCAACTGACACCTAGAGAAAGCCCCCGCCCCCCGCCCCCCACCTATCCGACCAAGCAGTCAGGGCCTAGGCCCTGTCACCTGAACCCTCTCCCAGCAGACAAGAACACATGGGGCTTCCTTCACCCTCCACCCAATCCCCAAACCCAGAGGCCTAGTTTTCACACCCAACTCAGTGGCTCTGTGAGAAAACTGGGTGGGGGGTGGGGTAGGTTGGAGGGCAGATTGCCCCCTTGGGGGTAATTTGTCCGGGGGCGCTCACATCTTCTGCCTACTCCCTCAGGCCTCACCCCCGGTTTGTTGTGCCTTCTCTGTCCAGGTGTGGCACGTCCCTTCCCTTCTTTCCAGATGCCCCACCTGGGCTGTTTCACTTTCTGTTCTACCAGGTTTCATTTCCTGTCCACCCCCCCCCCCCCACCCCAGCAACCAACCAGCCCAAGCTAGGGACTGGGACACCTGGGTCCTTTGGGCATTGGGTGGGGGGGCACCCTCCCTACCTCGAGCTCCCTTGAGCCCTAGCCTTCCTGCCGCCACCCCCGCACCCCCCAGATGTCCTAAATCCCCTTCTTCCAGCAGGCCCCACCCTAGTGCTGGGCTTGGAGCCAGGTAACAAGGACAATAGATCCAGGAAGGAAGCTGGGGAGGCGGGGAGAGTAAAGGAGCGGGTGTTCGCTTAGCCCCTCACCACACACACCCGCCCCCCTGGAAAATTCTAGATGCCCACGCTCCCAGAGCCACTCTCCCTCCCACCCTAGTTTCTTTGTCCGGCCACCAAACTCTGTCAGCGGTGCTGTCTCCCAGCACACCTGGGGCCCTGGCACCCCGCCCGCCTGAGCTTCGAGCTGCACCAGGGAGGGAGCAGGCAGGAAGCTAGGGCTGCGGGGTCTCTGTTTCCGGGGGAAGCTGCCGGCCCTGCCCTGGGAGCGTTCCAGACCGCCCGCTGAAGGCAGCTCGGGGAGCCTTTCTCGGTCACCGCCTCCCTCTCCCGCCCCTCAGTTCCCCGAGTGTGGCTTCTACGGCCTTTACGACAAGATCCTTCTCTTCAAACATGACCCCACGTCGGCCAACCTCTTGCAGCTGGTGCGCTCAGTTGGAGACATCCAGGAGGGCGACCTGGTGGAGGTGGTGCTGTCGGGTGAGCGGTGGAGGCCCCCCCTATGGGCGCAGCCTGTAGCTGGGGGTGGGGATGGGGCGCAGTGTGTGTGTGTGTGTGTGTGTGTGTGTGTGTGTGTGTGTAGAGGGGGAATGGATAGAGGTGAGACGGGACATCTGGAGGAGGGAAAGGGAGAGGTGGGCCCAGAAACCTGCTTCTTAAAGTCGGGGACAGTGGTTTGAAGCCCTGGTTGCAAATTAGAGCTTTTACAAACCACGGCCTGGGAAGGAGTAAATATATTGTGCGGCCTGGGAAGGAGTAAATATATTGTGCGGCTACCCCAGCAACATCAGTGAATCTCACACTTCCTAATGCCGAAAGCTGAAAGATGCTAGACATCAGACTACGTATGTTATCATTTCCTTGAGGAAGCACCGAGAAGGATGCGATCGCTATACGGTGTTAGGAGGGAGGAACGTGGGTGCCTCCGGAGAAGATAGAGTGTGGGCCAGGAGGGAGATTTCTGGGGACTGATTCCAACTTCCATTATTTATCAAGATGTTAGTGACGGGGTGTGCGCAGTTTGACCATTCACTGAGCCGTGCACTTGAGATGTGACCTTGTCGATCCATGCCTCCCCCCACCCCGCCCCGTGAAATGCTAAATGGAATCAGACTCTGCGAGGCTAGATGTAGTGTGGGCACCTGTATTTTCAGCCAGAACTTAGCTACCCACTAGCCGTTCGCATTAAACAACGAATTTTTTTTAATGTTTATTTTTGAGAGAGACAGAGCATGAGCGGAGAGGGGCAGGGAGAGAGGGAGACACAGAATCCGAAGTAGGCTCGGGGCTCCCGACGCGGGGCTCGAACTCACGAACCTTGAGATCGTGACCTGTGCCGAAGTCATACCCTTAACCTACTGAGCCACCCAGGCGCCCCATCCTGAGTCCGTTTCTTACTACCTCCTCTAGTCCATGAGGCCGTCACCTCCTGCCCAGACTGTTGGAGTAGCTCATGACTCAAATCATGACACTTTGCTGCTCAGAATCCTCCCATGGCTCCCCATTGCCCTTGGAATAAAATGCGTACTCTCCTAAAATGGTCTTAAGGGTGTCCATGATCTGGCCCCTGCCAATTCCCCAAATTCATCTGTTACACTGTCCTCACTTTTCTTTGATCTGGCGGAGCTGGCCTGTTCTCTGTCCCTTGAGCAAGCCAAGCTGTCCCCCGTCTCTGGGTCTGTGCACTTGTCCTCTGTGCCTCCCTCCCTGCCCTGTCTTCTCACAGCTACCTCCTTCTTGTTATTTGGATCTGAGCTTAAGTGCCATTTCTTCCAGTGTCTGAAATTCCCTTGTTTATTTGTGTGTGCATGTTTTTTGCCTGTCTCCCCGAAAAATGTCAGCTCCCCGAGAGTGGGGTGTAAATCTGTCTTGTTCATAGCTTTACCCTGAGTGTGTAAACGGTGCTTGGCGCACAGAAGAGAGTCCCCTTTCTGTCACACAATAAGAAGGAAAATAGCTCAATATTAGACTGAATTTCGGGAGTGGGGCGGGGGTAGGAAAGAGAATGAAAGTTAGTTTAAAAATGAACCTTTAGGGGCGCCTGGGTGGGTCAGTCGGTTAAGCATCCGACTTTGGCTCAGGTCATGATCTCTCAGTTCATGAGTTCAAGCCCCGTGTTGGGGCTCTGTGCTGACAGCTCGGAGCCTGGAGCCTGCTTCGGATTCTCTGTCTCCCTCTCTCTCTGCCTTCTGCATTCCTCCCCCACTTGCACTCTGTCTCTGTCTCTCAAAAATCAACATTAAAAAAATTAAAAAATAAATACATAAATAAAAAATAAAAATGAAACTTTAAAAATAAAAGCTAATGGGGTGCCTGGATGGCTCAGTTGGGTAAACACCCGACTTCAGCTCAGGCCATGATCTCAAAGTTCGTGAGTTCGAGCCCCACGTCGGGCTCCATGCTGACGGTACAGAGCCTGCTTGGGATTCTCTCTCTCCCTCTCCCTCTCCCTCCCTCTCCCTCTCTCTCTCTCCCCCCCCCCATGCCCCTTCCCCTCACTTGCTCCCTCTCTCTCTCTCAAAATAAGTTAATAAACTTAAAAAAAAATCATTCTAAAATAAAATGATTTATTCTAACCATTCTAACCTTTCTTGAGCAACTTTCTATGTGGTCTGTTTAAAGAGCACTGTTTAAAAATTTTTTTTAATTTAAAAAATTTAAGGGGCCCCTGGGTGGCTCAGTCAGTTAAGCGTCCAACTCTTGATCTCAGCTCAGGTCTTAATCTCAGGGTTGTGAGTTCAAGCCGCTACTTAAAAAAAAAGAAAAATTTTTGTTAACTTAAAAAAAAAAATACGGTGTGCTTGACTGACTCAGTCAGTAAAACATGTGACTCTTGATCTCAGGGTTGTGGGTTCGAGCCCCACATTGGGTGTAGAGATTACTTAAAAACAAAATCTTAAATAATAATAATAATAAAAGAACAATGTTTTCAATGCTTTCCATATATTCATTTAGCCCTTAAGAAAGAATTTATAAACAGGGCACCTGGATGGCTCAGTCGGTTAAGTGTAAAACTCTTGATTTTGGCTTAGGTCATGATCTCACGGTTTTGTGAGTTCGAGCCCCAAGTTGGGCTCTGGGCCGACTCTGCAGAGCCTGCTTGGGATTCTCTCTCTCTCTCTCTCTCTGTCTCTCTCAAAAGAAATAAATAAACAAAAAATTATTTAAAAATGAATCTATAAAGAATACTTTATGATACTGGGCATGTTCTTTCCAAGACACCTGCGTGGTTCCTACCCTTGCTTCCTTTGCAGGCCTTCCTCAATCACCTGTTTAACATTGGACCACTTATGGGGCGCCTGGGTGGTTCAGTCGGTTGAGCGGCCGGCTTCGGCTCAGGTCATGATCTCACGGTCAGTGAGTTCAAGCCCCGCGTCGGGCTCTGTGCTGACAGCTCGGAGCCTGGAGCCTGTTTCGGATTCTGTGTCTCCCTCTCTCTGACCCTCCCCCGTTCATGCTCTGTCTCTCTCTGTCTCAAATATAAATAAACGTTAAAAAAAAAAATTTAAAAAACAACAACAACAAAAAAAAAACATTGGACCACTTACACCTTCCCTATCTCCCTTCCCTGCTTAATTTTTCTCCTAAGCCCTTATTGACTTCTGGCCTGCTGTGTGTGTGTGTGTGTGTGTGTGTGTGTGTGTGTGTATACATATATATATATATATATAGAGAGAGAGAGAGAGAGTAGTTGTAA
>NW_024412451.1:3311909-3322725 GCF_014898765.1 Herpailurus yagouaroundi | reverse complement strand
TGTAACTTATTTCTGGGATATAGATATTGTATACACATATATACATATTTGCTATATATATATATATATACACATATATATATATACACATATATATGTATACATATATATATTTATATACACATATATATGTATACATATATATATATATATATTTATTTATATGTATTTTTTTGCTAGGGAAAACCAGAGCCCGCAACTCATGTTGGTCCTCAATAAATATTTGTCCCGTTATTGAGATAGGAAACAATTGCTTGACAGTTTTTTTTTTTAATTATTTGAGTATAGTTGGCACAAGCTGTATACTTTATTAGTTACACAGTTCAGCGAGGAAGTAAGTACAGTGCTAAAAGCATGAACTTTGGAGCTGCACTGGCCTGGGTTCGATTTCCAGTTCCACAGTTTGCAAGCTGTGTGACCTTGGGCAAGTTGTTTCACCTCTCTGTGCTGCCATCTTCTCATCTGGAAAGTGGGGACAATGGCAGGATGTATCTCCAGGGCTCTTGAGACAATTGAATTCATTATTTTATTTTATTTTATTTTATTTTATTTTATTTTATTTTATTTTAAGTTTATTTATTTATTTTGATAGAGAGGGAGAGAGTACCAGCAGGAGAGGGCAGAGAGAGAGGGAGAGAGAATCCCAAGCAGGCTCCCCACTGTCAGCACAGAGCCCTAGGCACGACCCGGTGAGATCATGACCTGAGCCAAAGTCAAGAGTCTCAACCGACCGAGCCCCCCAGGTGCCCCTGAATTTGTTAGTATTTTAAAATACTTGGCGCAGTGCCTGGCACAAGGTAACTGCTAGATTGGGTGATTGTTAAATAGGAATATTTATATTTTCTTTATTTTGGGGGTCTGCCCCCGCTTACTAGAGGCTAGGAAGGGAGTTTGTTTTGTTCTATGTGGTGTCCCTAGCACCTAGGACAATACTCAGTAAATGTTTGTTGGATTTCCATTTTAAAGTTTATTTATTTATTTTAATTTATTTTGAGAGAGAGAGAGCAAGGGGGGAAGGGGCAGAGAGAGAGAGGGAGACAGCATCCCAAACAGGCCCGGGGCTCTCAGCCCAGAGTCCCAATGCGGGGCTCTAACTCACGAACTGTGATATCGCGACCTGCCCGGAAATCGAAGAGTCCGAAGCTTAAACAACTGAGCCACCTGGGCGCTCCTGTTGGATTTCCCTTTTAAAGATGAGGACATTGAGATACATAGGTATTTGTTTTTTCTCTTGAGGCTCGAGCTCTATCCTAGACGAAGTAGATCGCAGACTCTGAGGATGAGACTTAGGCATCTGTACTTTAAAATTTGATTTAAAAATGTTTAACTGTGAAATATTCGTAACATAAATTTACTGTGTTAACCATTTGTGCGTCTCCTGTTCAGTAGTGTTAGTTACATTCACGCTTCCCTGCAACAGTCTCCAGGAGTGTTTTCATCTTGCAAAACTGAATCTCTGTATCCACTCAACGCATCCCCAGTCCCTGGCATAGGTGTGTGCCTCGGTGGTGAAACTGGGATTTGAACCCAGGTAGAGTGTAGTATGCGAGTAAATGAATGAAGGCAGGCAAGATGAAGCCTTGCAGCCGGGAGGACTGTGAGAAACCCAGGACCATACAGCCTCGGCTGCCCGGGCTCAACCTTCCGCCTCCCCCTGCTGCCTGCAGCTTCGGCCACCTTCGAGGACTTCCAGATCCGCCCCCACGCCCTCACCGTTCACTCCTACCGAGCGCCTGCCTTCTGCGATCACTGCGGGGAGATGCTCTTCGGCCTTGTGCGCCAGGGCCTCAAGTGCGATGGTGAGGGGAGAGGGGGCTGGAGGCGGGGCCAAGGGGTAGGGGGCGGGCAGGAGGGTGGGGCTGGGGTGGGGTTCAGGTGTAGGAGGCGGGGCTCGGGGGCAGAGGCAAGGGCCGGGAGGCACCGCATGGGGGAGGAACAGGAGGTGGGGTGGGGGGCGGGGCTTGGGCGAGGGGCGGGGTCTGGGGTGGGGCTCAGCTCCGGAGGAGGAGCCTGAGAGGTGGAGCTCCGAGGGAGAGGTAAAAGGGGGAGGAGCGTGGGAGAGGAAAAGGGGAATGTGCGCGCGGGGGAAGAAGGCGGAGCCTGCAACTGGGATGGACCAGAGAAACAGCCAGTAGGAGGTACATATTAAGGGATATTTGGAAGGAATTCCTGTAAGGGAATTGTAAGCCCCTGTCAGGGGGAGTCTGGCTAAGCAACTCTGAAATCCATAGGGCAGCCGGTCAGGAAGGGCAGGCAGAAGCTGAAACTGCTGTTCACTGGCAGAATTTCTTCATCTGAGAAATCTCACTTCTGCTTTTCAAACCTTTCTACGGAGGGAAACGGGCCCACCCAGCCTAACTAGGACACTCTCCCTCACTTCAAGTCATCCGATTGCCGACTTGATTCACATCCACCAAACACCTTTACAAGCAGTCCCTACATTTCGTGTCTGAATTACCGAGGATGCTAACCTAGCCAATTTGACACAGGCACCTGACCATCAGAGTCCAGTCCTTATTGACTTGGCACCTCAGTGGGCCAGGGCTGTCATAACCAAATACCACAGGCCGACTGGCTTAAACAACACGTATTTATAACTCAGAGTTCCAGAGGCGGGGAAGTTTAAGATCAAGCTTCAGACAGGGTTTGGTGCCTGGTGAGGACTTTTTCCTGGCTTGCAGATGGCTGCTATCTTGCCGTGTGGAGAGACAACAACTTCTGAAAGGTCTTCCTTTTATAAAAGACCCCAATTGCGTCGGATCAGGGCCTCACCTTTATGGCCTCATTTAATGTTAGTTATCTCCTTAAAGGCCCATCTCCAAATACAGTCACATTGCGGGTTAGGGCATCATCCTATGAGATTGGAGGGGCGGACACATGTTCAGTCTACAACAAGCACCCAGGCACATGTCTTTAATTTTATCATACTTAAAAAAAAATAAAGGAACACCCAGTGTTCCTTTAGCCCAAATGTCTCAAGGTTAAGCCCGAGTGTCAGGTTCCGCGGGTCCACTCTTCCTATCTTTGATGCTTCTGAGGGAGAGCGTTGAGATCTCACCCCACCTGCAGATGAAGGTCACACACCCGCCTTGACTCTACACACAGCAGCGGAAGACCATCCGTTGTTCGAAGACCGTCTGCCCCGCCATTGTTTGTTCAATGTGAGCCTCTATTAGAGGCATGTTTTCCGATATTCCGTCATCCAAGGATCTCCAGCTTTGCGGCTGTCATGCTCAAACGGAAATCTAGAGTCTGGAACACCAGATGACCTACAGAATGGACCAGAGTTGTTACCATGCAGCCCTAAATAGAATTGTGGCGTTTAAGGACTCTTCGGATAAGAGCCATATCAGGCCTGCAGAAAACTGATTCTGTGCGTTCAGAGCTGCTGTCAATATTGCTCTCATGCACACACCATATCCAATCTTTTTTTTTTTTAAGCTTTTTTATTTATTTTGAGGACACCATATCCAACTCTTGACGTCTTGGCATCTGGAAGGTTTCTTTAACGTTTATTTTTGAGAGAGAGTGCCCACGCGGGCGCTCACACACACAGTCATGTGTGGGGAAGGACCAGAGACACAGGGAGAGAGAGAGAGAATCCCAATCGACGCGGGGCTCGAGCCCACAAACCACGAGATCAGCTCAGCTACCGGCCTAGAAGGTTCCGGGCCAGGTAAAGAACCAGGAGCAGGTGAGGCGCTCCTGTCAGACTTGACACCTTCCGATGAGGGTTTGATTCTACCTTGATACTCACACACGGAATCACGGATGAAACTCTGAAATTCCAGTGAAGGACATGAGTGAATAAAGGTCAACGCTGGAAAGTGTTTCCCTGTACACAATGGCCATTTGCCATCCTGAAGCTTTTCTGGTAGCACCATCTTTGGGAAAGCCCATGACCGCCGGGCTGTCAGAAGACAGGCTTCACGAAGCGTTCCCCGAGGAGCTTCCAAAGGCGGGAGGAACATTCTCCACTCCAGAACAGAGCGCCGTCTTGGAATCATTTGGAGTCACTGGAGGTGTACTAGAGTAAGGGTTCGGGAAGCCTCTTAGGAAAACAAGCTGAGTCTGTCCAGGCTTTCATGGACGAGGATTTTTATGTATTTATTCTTATTAAAAATGTTTTTCTTTGAGAGAGAGTTGGTGGGGGGGGGGGGGGCGGGGGAAGAGACACACAAACCGGGTCAGGCGCCCGGGCGCGGGCCACCCACCCCCCCCCCCCCCCCCCCCGGGGCTTGAACCCATGAACCTCCAGAACCTCCAGATCACGACCTGAGCCGAAGCCCCGAGCTTAACGGACCTGAGCCCCCCAGGCCCTCCTGCTGTTCAGTCTTCTGCTTCCTTATCCTGTAACTCACATCCAATACAGTGCTTGCTCTGTTAACGAGCATCCGCGAGTTGGAGCGATACGGAGACGAAGAGCATGGTCTCCGCGCGAGGATGACAGGCACATTCGTGAATGTTCCGTATGAAAAAAGGGATGAGGGGCTAGAAGGAAGAGAACAAAATATTGGCGTCCGCATAGGTCGGAATAAGGAAGACACAGCCCTTGCTCGTGCACTCTTCGTTTGTGCCGCTGGTCACGTGGTTGTGGCCCCCTTCTTCCGCGACCCAATCCACATGCCCTGGGCCCTCAGCGAGCACCTCACCCGCTCCTGGTTCTTTGCCTGGTCCAGAACCTTCTAGGCCAGTAGCAGTTCTACCTGAATTGAGTCCTTGTAACTTTTCATTGGCTTTAATGGCACTACCAGGGGGCCCTCCTGAGGGATCTACTGTATTTCCGATCCACGGAAAAGGAAAGGGGGGGGGGGGGGGGCAGAGCGTTAGAGCCCAGGCCTGGTGGAAGCGTGTCTCTGATCGTCTGGCGCCCCCCGCAGGCTGCGGACTGAACTACCACAAGCGCTGCGCCTTCAGCATCCCCAACAACTGCAGCGGGGCCCGCAAGCGCCGCCTGTCGTCCACGTCTCTGGCCAGTGGCCATTCCGTGCGCCTCAGCACCTCTGAGTCCCTGCCCTGCATGGCCGATGAGCTGGTGAGGGGCTGGGGAGTGGGCGGGCCGGTGGCGGTGGCCCGGGCGGGTGACAGGGCCCAGGCACTAATGCGTCCCTCCCGTCTTGCTGACCGATAGAGCCGGAGTACCACCGAGCTCCTGCCTCGCCGGCCCCCGTCCTCCTCCTCCTCCTCTTCTGCCTCCTCCTACACGGGACGCCCGATCGAGCTAGACAAGATGCTGCTCTCCAAGGTCAAGGTGCCGCACACATTCCTCATCCACAGCTACACCCGGCCCACCGTCTGCCAGGCTTGCAAGAAGCTCCTCAAAGGCCTCTTTCGCCAGGGCCTGCAGTGCAAAGGTCAGCGGGGCCCCCGCGGGGAGACAGACGGGGTCAGGGGTCAGACGCCCCCCTCCCGCCCCACCTCCCACTCGACACATACATACACTGGCTTAGCAGCTTAGGGGTTCTCTCCCCTGGGCTCCCAGCAGGCCATAAGAATCCCACTATTCTGGGGGTGCCTGGCTGGCTCAGGCGGTAGGGCTCATGACTCTTGACCTCGGGGTTGTGAGTTCGAGGCCCGTGTTGGGTGTGGAGATTACTTAAAAATAAAATCTTAAAAAAAAAAAAAATGGGGCAGCTGGGTGGCTCAGCCGGTTAAGCTCCTGACTTCAGCTCGGGTCCTGATCTCACAGCTGGTAAGTTCAAACCCCGAGTCAGGCTCTGTGCTGATAGCTCAGAGCCTGGAAATTTAGCTTTATAAAGCCACTTAGCATGGAATTAAAAAAAATTTTTTTTTAATGTTTATTTATTTTTGAGAGACAGCAAGAGTGGGGGAGGGGCAGAGAGAGAGACACACACACACACAGAATCCGAAGTAGGCTCCAGACTCTGAGCTGTCAACACAGAGCCCGACGTGGGGCTGGAATTCATCAACCATGAGATCATGACTTGAGCTGAAAGTTGGCCGCTTAACTGACTGAGCCACCCAGGTGCCCCGCATGGAATTCTCAAATTGCAGATCTTGAGAATTCTAGAACCATGGAATGTTGGAAGCATAGGCTTCAGGAATTCTGGGCTGTAGGACTCAGCAAAAAGAACCACAGAAACTTTAAGTTCGTAAAGCCTAGAACTACCAAGTTATAGATTCTCAGAATACTGGAACTTTACAACCATCGGATTTGAGAATAATGGAAGCCTAGAAGCATCGCATGGGAAGCATGGGATCCTAGAGTCCTAGAAATCTAGAACACGGAACTTTGAATTCTAGACTCTAGAAAATCAGCAATCTAGACCCATAAAAACTTAGAGCTGTCCAATTCTAGGATTCATTGGAACAAAAAAATTACAAAATCTTAGCTGCACACAGCTAAAGAATAATAAGAACATTAAGGTTTAGAATCTTAGGTGTATGGGATCCTGGAACCTTGGAATCATTAGATTCTGGAGTCTTCGCAGTCCAGAACTGTAGAGTCACTGCGTTCTAGAATTTATGTATAGAAAACCCTAAAACCTTGGACATCAAGGAGGCTCGGTAGTCTAGAATCATAGAACTGTAGAATTGTAGATGTGTCAAGTTCTAGAAACTTTCGTGTCAAAATCTGGAGTCTTAGAAATCTAGAATTGAAAGAAGGAAGGAAAGAAAGAAAGGGAGGGAGAGAGGAAGGGAGGGAGGGAGGGAGGGAGGAAGGAAGGAAGGAAGGATCATCCAGCCCAAAATATCCTTAGTGCCAGAGGTTGGGAAACCCTTTCCTGAGTGTTCAAGTCCAGAATCATGGAATGGTAGACCCTATTACATTCTAGAATTTCAGAAGGAAACCGGCTCAAAGAGGGATAGCCAGAGAAGGTTCGGCTGGGTTTCCTGCCCCAAACATCAAGCGGAGCATCTTTTGGGTCTGGGGGATAGGAGTCAAGATTCAGCCCTTACAGGTGACCTCTCTTTCCCCTGCCACCTGTCCGCTTGTTCCCTGTCCTCATACCAGACTGCAAGTTTAACTGTCACAAACGCTGCGCCACCCGCGTCCCGAACGACTGTTTGGGGGAGGCACTCATCAACGGAGGTGAGAGGCTGTGGGCTGGGTGGGAAGGGGGTGGGGGCAGGGCCGGGCGGAGGCCCCTCTGATGCCCCTGTGCCCCTAGATGTGCCGATGGACGAGGCCACCGACTACAGCGAGGCTGACAAGAGCTCCCTCATGGATGAATCCGACGACTCCGGGGTCATCCCGGGCTCCCACTCGGAAAATGCCCTCCACGCCAGCGAAGAGGAGGAAGGCGAGGGAGGCGAGGCCCAGAGGTACCCAGCGCACCCTTGGGGGAAGGCCCTTCCTCTCGCTAGAATGGGTTGGCATCACCCTGTAAATCTGCTAGGCACCCACACCTTTATTTTTCAACGTTACCTTTTCTCTCGAATAATGTGTATTGAAGAAAAAGTTTTCACAGACACGTCTTTTCATTCAGGTTGCATTTCCGTTCAAAAGGCAGAATGTCAAACCCTCCTGCCTCCCAGCTGCTTAGCCCCGCTCCCTGAGGATTGCCCCTGGGATCGGCCGCTGGCGGGTCCTTCCAGAAACAGTCTGTGTTGCAAAGGGACAGTGCAAAGAATGAGAACACGGGGGTCTGGAACCAGACTGCTGTGTGGCCCTTAGGCAGGAGACGACCCTCCCTAGGGCCTCAGTTTCCCCACCAGTAAGATAGGGATAAATTAGTACGTACCTTTGGGGACTGTCGTAAGGAGAAAATCAGCGGATACAAACAAAGTGCCTAAAATAGTGCCTGGCACCCAGTAAGGGTTAAAAATGTCGGCTCTTCTTGGGGCGCCGGGGTGGCTTAGTCGGTTTCAGGTCACCATCTTGCTGTTCATGAGTATGAGCCCCGAAGCCGCACGTCGGGCTCTGTGCTCACAGTGTGGGAACTGGCTTGGGATTCTCTCTCTCTGCCCCTTCCTCTGCTCACGTGCTCTCTCTCTCTCTCTCTCTCTCTCTCTCTCAAAATAAATAAACTTTAAAGTTAGCTCTTCTCAGAGAGAAAACTACCCATTTTCTTTTAACCACTTTGGCCTCAGATTGACTGGTATGGCCTGCACAAGCCCCTTCCCCTTTTGGTGCCTCAGTCTTCCCATCTGTAAAATGGGGAAGGGAAGAACCATCCCCAGGGGCCCGACAGGCAGTGGCTTTCTTCTGTCATGGGAGCTCTAAAAAACAATACTAAGTTGCTCGACTACATTTTTTTAAATTTTAATTAATGAATGTATTTGTTTATTCTGAGAGCGAGATTGTGAGAGAGAGAGAAAAAAAGCGCGAGTGGGGGAGAGGCAGAGAGAGAGGGAGAGAGAGAATTTCAAGCAGGCTCCGCCCAGCCGGTGGCAGAGCCCGATGCGGGGCTCGAACCCACGAACCGTAAGATCGTGACCTGACCCAAAAATCAAGAGGCAGAGGCTTAACCAACTGAGCCACCGTGTCTCTTTACTTTAAAAAATTTTTTTCAATGTTTATTTTTGAGAGAGAGAGCGAGCGTGAGCGGGGGAGGGGCACACACACACACACACACACACACACACACACACACAATTCAAAGCAGACTCAAGGCTCTGAGCTGTCAAGCGGGACTTGAACTCACAGACTAGGAGATCATGACCTGAGCCAAAGTCGGATGCTCAACCGACCGAGCCACCCAGGCGCCCCTAGTCTCATCTTTTAAATGTTTTCACTCTTTTGCATATGTTTTAGAATAATATTTATACGCTATTACTAATGCGTTGCATTCATACAGTAATGCGCATATAAATAGGAGTAACCTGTGGATTGAAACCGTCAGCGAGGGAAGCATTTGTTCTTGAGCTAAATCCTTCCCATAAGCACCACGAGGATCACCGTCCCCACTTCTAGGCTAGAAGATTGAGCCTCAGTGGCTTTGGCCAATAATGAGTAAGGGAAAGGAGCTGTGACGTCACCCCACAGGGCTGGGGCGGCATAAAGGTGGTGCAGATGGTCAGCCACTTCCACGGTGCGGTGGTAAACATTTAATGAGCACCTACTGGGTTCTGGACTCCCAAGCATTACAGCAGTGAACCAAGCCTGTAAAACTCTCCAGCCTCATAGAGCAGACACTCTAGTTGGGGAGAACGGTAATAAACAGACACATCCATAGCCTCAGGTATCGATAACTGCTATCAAAAGGAAATAAAAATAGGGGCGCCTGGGTGGCGCAGTCGGTTAAGCGTCCGACTTCAGCCAGGTCACGATCTCGCGGTCCGGGAGTTCGAGCCCCGCGTCGGGCTCTGGGCTGATGGCTCAGAGCCTGGAGCCTGTTTCTGATTCTGTGTCTCCCTCTCTCTCTGCCCCTCCCCCATTCATGCTCTGTCTCTCTCTGTCCCAAAAATAAATAAACGTTGAAAAAAAAATTTAAAAAAAAAAAAGGAAATAAAAATAAAGCAAAGGGAGGGGGCAGAGAATGAAGACGTGTTGCTTTAGTTTGGGTCACTAAAGGAGGCCTCTCTGAGGAGGTGACATTTGAGGAGATCTGAAGGAGGGGAGGAAGGGAGCCATGTGGATGATAGCTGGTGGAAGAGCCTACCAAGCAAAGGGAACAGCAAGTGCAAAGGCCCTGAGGTAGCGTCAAGCATGTTCCAGGAACAGCACAGAGCTTGGTGTGGCTGGAGCAGGGATGGGGTGGGAGACCAGGCCAGAGCGGGGGATTGGTATGCAGGTCACAATGGCTGAAGAGAGTTTCTTACTGGTGCCACCTGACCCAAGCTGCCTGGAAGCTCAAATTCTCTTTCTGCCACGTCTTTCCTGGGAGTGTTGAGCAACAGAATAACAGGGCGTCAGAGTTGGATCTTGATGGACTTGGGCCGCGTGGGGGTGTCGGGAGAGGCAGCCCGTTTCACAGATGAGGAAACCAAGTCTCAGGCAAAGGGAAGTGCCAGGGCCACCCAAATGCTGATATAGTGCAGGGCTCAAGGGGTTGTTGGTTCTGGAGTCGAGCGTGTCTCTTAATCTCTCTCGGCCTTCGTTCTCCCTGTGTAGTAATAACATGGGCACAGATGAGGGCAAATGAGGCACAGAGAGGTTGAGTCACTTGCCCAGTGTTACACAGCTGGCTCCACAATCACCGGGCTCATTTTGGAGGCTCACTGTGTGCCGAGCACTGTGCTCAACTCCTTAAAAGGGTTTTCACTTCTCACAACAACCCCTTCGGGCGGAGAAACTGAGGCACATAGAGCTTGGGTGATACCCCGGGCAGCCTGACTTCCGAAGCCAGCCTTTTAATGTGGCCCTCTCAAGAGTTCCCTTCCTCGTTAAGGGAAACCTGGAAACCACCGAAGCGTGGCCCCCAACTCCCAACTCCTGCCGGCCCAGAGATGTGCCCCGCCGTCCCAGGTGCTCATGGGTATTTTCCACTGGTAACATCTCGCCTCTTCCTCCCCCCTCCCCCTCAGCTCCTTGGGGTACATCCCTCTAATGAGGGTAGTGCAGTCGGTGCGACACACGACACGGAAATCCAGCACCACCCTGCGCGAGGGTTGGGTGGTTCATTACAGCAACAAGGACACGCTGGTGAGTGGGCGGGGTGGGGCGGAGCTAGAGTTGGGGGAGGAGCAAGATTCGCTTGAGGGGGCGGGGCTGGATGGGTTGTGGTGGGCGGAGCCGAGGTGCAGGCGGGGCTAGACCAGAGGGATGGTTCTGAGGGAGGGAGGAGGGGCCCTGGGAGTCAGGGAAGAGGCGGGGCTAAGGACAAGGTTGGGGGGGCATGGGATCCGGAACCGGGAAGCTGGAGTTAGGGGCGGGGGCGAGAAGGGTTAAGGTTATAGAGGATGGGATGGC
>NW_024412451.1:3303234-3311809 GCF_014898765.1 Herpailurus yagouaroundi | reverse complement strand
GGTAATTAAGGGGGGGGGTGATAATAGGGTGGTACCAGGTAGGGCGAAGTTGGAAGGGAGGGAACGGGAGGGCTTATAGAGGGGGGCAGGCAGGAGACAGAGGTGGGGCAGAGGAGCCAGGCTGGAGGCTGACCTAAAGTTAGAGAGGGGTTATGGGGCGGGGAAAAGTGGGGTGGAGCCGAAGCTAAGGAGGGAGAGGAGAGATCAACCTGAGAAGGGGATGAGGTGGGGGTGGGGCTGGAGCTAAAAATGGGCGGGGCCTTGCGGGAGGCGGAGCTAGAGTTAGAGTGCGTCCCCAGAGGCGGAAGGGGTGGGGCCTGCGGGGGCGGGGCTAGGGCTAGGGGCGGGGTTTGGCCCCGGGAAGGGCCGGAGCCCCAGGCGCGCCCAGGGCGCCCCACCTCACCCTCTGGGGCACCTCTCCCAACAGAGGAAGCGGCATTATTGGCGCCTGGACTGCAAGTGCATCACGCTCTTCCAGAACAACACGACCAACAGATACTACAAGGTGGCCCAGCTCCCCCAGACCTCCTCCTCCACTCCTCTCCCAGTTGCCTGCCGGCTTGCTTGTCATCAGCAAATGGGCCCCGCTCGGCCCCACCACTTTCCAGCGGGGGACCCCGGGTGGCTTACCTCACTCTCTGTGCCTCACGTCTCGCACCTCAAAGACTAGTCCTCGTCGCAGGGCTGCTGCCCCGAATTCAAAGATAACCGACGAGAAGCAGTTAGCTGGGGGCCTGGCATGTGTTGAGGTCCCCGTTATCATCATTACTTTATAAGGAATTAGTGGATTATTTAGTAGTATTCCTCACCACCTCCCGTGGCTGCCTTGGGCTCCAGGCAGTCTCCTCGCTGCGTCCTTGCTTCTGCCCTTGCCCCCACGGTCTTGGTGCTCCCTTGCTCTAAACCCTTCCATGGCTCCCCAGAGCCCTGGAGACAAAACCCGGGTTCCTCCCTGTGGCCCTTGAGGCCCCTCATGGCCTAGCCATAGCCTGATGTCCTTCATTTACTCTCATTTACAACTACTGTGTGCTGTGCACCATGCATGTGATGGGAATCGAATACGTCCCTTGAAAACAAGCCTTTTCCCACCTCAGGGCCTTTGCACATGCTCATAACACCATCTGCCACCGGCTGGCCTCTCTGATCTCTGCTTCATGTAACTTCTGCCGGGAGGCTTTTCCTGACTCCTCTGCAGTTCGGGCCCTTCCCACTGACCCTGGATTCTGTGTGCTCTTCTGAGTAAGTGCGGAGCCCCAGGGTCCGCCTGGCCTCCTCACTGGTGCTGGTTGTGTGTCCTGCCAGGAAATTCCACTGTCAGAAATCCTCACCGTGGAGCCCGCCCAGAACTTCAGCCTTGTGCCACCGGGCACCAACCCCCACTGCTTCGAGATTGTCACTGCCAATGTCACCTACTTTGTTGGCGAGACGCCCGGTGGGGCCCCAGGGGGCCCCAGTGGGCAGGGGGCCGAGGCCGCCCGGGGCTGGGAAACGGCCATCCGCCAGGCCTTGATGCCCGTCATCCTCCAGGATGCGCCCAGCACCCCGGGCCACACACCCCACAGTAAGTCCCCACCCTGGGCCCTGAGCGGATGGATCTGGGGGGGCTGGTGTGGGGTCCCAGGGAAGGGAAGAGCGAGGAAGAAGACAGGGAATGGCACAGTGGAGAATGTGGCTTCTGGACTCAGCTGGCCTGGGTCCAAATCTCCATCAAGCCCGGACCCAGTGAGCGTGTGGCCTTGGACAGGTCACTTCCCTTGTCTGAATCTTGTCCCAGGTGGTGACAACTCCTCCAGATTGTGCGTTCAGACTATTTAATTCATGAATTTGCTGAGTGTCTTCTCTGTGCCAATCCTGTGCTGGACAGTACTGGGGACATAGCTGTGACCAAAACAGCCCAGGGCCTGCCCTCACCTGCTCAGAGTCCAGTAAGGGAGACAGACTTGTCCCCAGACAGTGACGACCCGGGGGGGGGGGGGCCCGGACAGGGGAGCCAGAGGGCTGTTGGGAGCTCAGAGGGGATGGTTAATCCAGCCTGGGTATCTAGGAGGGCTTCCTGGAGGTGGCAGCATCTGAGTTGAGCCATGGAAGCTGAGGAGGGGTGAAAGAGGGGCAAACAAATGGGAAATATTTCAAGCAGGGGGAAAACATGATCAGAAAGTCCAAGGCCCCTGCCTTCTGGAGCTCAATCCAGAGCGAGTGACAGACACCGATCAGATCATCCTGTGTGAATGACCAGTGTGATGTAGAATGTGCTCCGGGGTAATGTGACATGGCCTCAGGAGGCATTTGAGCTGAGACTGAGTGTCGAGGAGGATCGAACTAAGTCCAGAGGCAGGGACACACATTCCTGGCAAAGGGGACAGAAAATGCAAGGCAGGAGCTAGGCGGGAACCTGCTGTATCCGAGGCCCAGCAAGGAGGGGCCAGGGTGTCGGGAGCACACATCATGGTGGGGGTTGAAGTCAAAGAAATAAATGATGGCCCGGTGCCTGTTAGGCCATTGAAGTGTCTTGGGCTTGCTCCTGAGGGCCCTGGGGAGCCATGGCGGGGTTTTGAGCAGGGGGAGGGCAGGCTCAGGTTGGTGCTTCAGCAAGCTCCCTCTGGAGGCTGGATAGAAGAGAGCAGAACAGGGGCAGAGAGACCGTGGAGGAGGATGAAGGGCCAGGCCTGGAATGGGGAGGGGATAGATGTTCAAATGGCAGAAGGATCAGAACTTTGGAAATGTCTGGCTCTGATTGGGTGGCCGGGTGGCGAGCTTAGGGGGAAGATGTTGGAATCAGCGTGTGCCTTCCCGCCGAGCCTCAGTTTCCTCCTCTGTAAGGTGGGACCGGCACGCTTCCCTGGGCACTGAGCTCACGGGGTGCAGTGCTCGGCGAAATCATCCGTGACGTCACTTCTTGAGCCCCCCCACCCCAGTATATATCTCGTTTACTTCTCCCCCGGCCCTATGAGGGAGCACCTGATGTTATCCCCATTGTCTAGATGTGGAAACTGAGGTTCATAACGGACAAGTCAGCAGCCTGCAGCTGCCCTGGATTCCCTGGATTCAAATCCGGGTGGAGTTATGGGTGAAGATATTCTTGAGCCCGGGGTCAACCCACCTCCACCTCTCCCCTCTCCCCTCTCCCCTCTCCGTAGGACAAGCTTCTCTGAGCATCTCCGTGTCTAACAGCCAGATCCAAGAGAATGTGGTGAGACCCTGCCCCCACCCCATGGTCCCAAGGATGGCCTCTGCCTCCCACACAGCCTCCCAGCCCTCTTGCCCATCCCAGTCTCTTCGATGCCCTGTCTCCATTGGCACTCCTGACCCTCCCCGTCCCCACCTTACAGGACATCGCCACCGTCTACCAGATTTTCCCTGATGAGGTGCTGGGCTCAGGGCAGTTTGGAGTGGTCTATGGAGGTAAGGATGCTTCCGAGCTCATCCAGAGGGGATCTTGGGGGAGGGGGGGGTGGGTTCTGGGCTCCAGACCTTCCTATCTGATTGACCACATGCTCACCTCCTGTTCTGGTTGACTTTAGAAGGCTAGATCCTCTTGGCGGATGGTCACAGACTTTCCTTTTCTTACTGGGAAAAGCCAATGGACTTCTTCCTGTTATTACTAAGGAGAGCAAATTCTGCCCTTCGGCCACAGAGCTAGTTCCGAGATTCTGATTGGTTATAAATCTAATTTACCGCCTCAGAACTCTGTCTTTTACCTTCTTCATTATGCCTTTGTCCCCCAAGGCCCCCCACCCCTCACATCTCTCCTGGGGACCCCACAGAGCCACCTTGATGACCTTCTGTCCACCTTTGTTCAACTATGCCTGTGCCTCTGTGGCGGGGGGCGGGGGGGGGGTGTGCGTCTTGCCAGGACTGGAAGGTCTTGCTCCCCTCACCCCCCACCTCCCCTACCCCCAGGAAAGCACCGGAAGACAGGCCGGGACGTGGCAGTAAAGGTCATTGACAAACTGCGTTTCCCCACCAAGCAGGAAAGCCAGCTGCGGAATGAAGTGGCCATTCTGCAGGTGACCACCGGGCTCCGGGACCCAGCTCTGCCCCCACCTCGGAGGGACCTTCCCTTCCTACTTCCTCCTTTCAGGGGCTAACCCAGGCTGCGGGGGTGGTCAGGGAAGGCTTACTGGAGGAGGGAATATGCGTATGGAGACTGGAGGGACGGGAAGGTGTTCTGAGCAGAAGTCCTCTAGGAATTTGAAGTCCGAGGTTGCTAGATGGTTTATGTGTGGGGAGGTGGTGGGAGGTGAGGCCAGGGAAGAGGGTGGGGCCACACCCTGTGGATTTTCTCCTGAGGGTACTGGGGAACCGTGGAAAGATTTTGAGCAAGGAAGGGGCATGGGTGAGTGTATACTTTGGGAAGTTCCCTCTGGCTGCTGCTGGAGGATGGGACCAGAGTCTGGAGCTCCGGGAGGAGGCTGGGTGGGGACCTCGATGGGAGAAATGAGGTTAGGCCAGGCAGGGCTGGGGGGGAGAGGGCAAAGGATTTAAAAACATTTTTTTTAATGTTTATTTATTTGTGAGAGACAGAGAGACAGAGACAGACAGAGTGTGAGTGGGGGAAGGGCAGAGAGCGAGGGAGACACAGAATCCGAAACGGGCTCCGGGCTCCGAGCCGTTTGGCACAGAGCCCAATGCGGGGCTCGAACTCACAAACCATGAGATCATGACCTGAGCCAAAGTCGGATGCTTAACCAACTGAGCCGCCCAGGTGCCCTGAGAGGGCAAAGGATTTAAAAGACAGACCTTCCCTCCCCAACCCTGGACCTTCAACAGAACTTCAAGATTTAGATCCTTCTAGATACCTGGTGGTGCGGGGATGTGCTTCTGTCTGGGCCTGTGGGAAGCCCCTTCCCCCACCCCCCGGAAAGGAGCTGCTCACTCCCCAGGGACATTTTTAAAAAATATTTATTTATTTTGAGAGAGAGAGCGAGCAAGGTGGGGGGAGGGGCAGAGAGAGAGAGGAAGAGAGAGAATCCCAAGCAGGCTCCACATGGCTAGCTGGACGTGGGGCACCACGCGGAGCTGGAACCCACGAACCATGAGATCACAACCTGAGCTGAAATCAAAAGTCAGACGCTTGACAGACTGAGCCCCCCGGGCTCCCGGGGACATCCTCCTTATTTGTCGTCTTGTCTGGAAGCCATGGAAGCATGGCTTGCCTCTCGGGTCCCAAGTTCGTGGGCCACCGAGACCCTGACGACCACCCTTCCCCCCACCCCACCCCCAGAGTCTGCGGCACCCGGGGATCGTGAACCTGGACTGCATGTTTGAGACGCCTGAGAAGGTGTTCGTGGTAATGGAGAAGCTGCATGGGGACATGCTCGAGATGATCCTCTCCAGCGAGAAGGGCCGGCTGCCCGAGCGCCTCACCAAGTTCCTCATCACCCAGGTGCGCCCCCCCGCCCCCGCCCCCCTCTGCCCAGCTCCCCACCCGCCCTGTGCTCAGACCCCGCAGACACTCCCCGCGTGGGAGTCGCCATCGCGGATAATAAACAATATACTAATAGAGTAATAATAGCAACAATAGAAAAAAAAAATAAACCAACTGAGCCACCCAGGTGCCCCAGAATGATAGTTTTATTTTTATTTATTTATTTTTTAAAAATTTTTAAGTGTTTTATTTGTTTTTGAGAGAGTGAGAGAGAGAGAGAGAGAGAGAGAGAGAGAGAGAGAGATTGTGAGCGGGTGAGGGGCAGAGAGAGAAGGAGACACAGAATCCGAAGCAGGTCCCAGGCTCCGAGCTGTCAGCACAGAACCCGATCCGGGGCTCGAACTCGCGAACACTGAGATCATGACCTGAGCAGAGTGGGACGCTTAACCGACTGAGCCACCCAGGCGCCCCAGAATGATACTTTTAAAATAATAATAGAGTCATAATAGACTGTGGATTAATGAAAGAGGAATAACAATAGAAAGGTAACAATGATAGACTGGTAGTCATACTAGTTATTAGTGTAGACAAATAATAAATAATGTTTATATATATAATATTACTTTATATAATGCGGCTCCCCAGGCCTGACAATATTCATGTAGACAAAGGGAACGGGAGAGAGTCCTTTCGGTGGGGAGCTCATTCATTCATTACATTGTTCAACAGACACTCCCTGGGCCTCAGCTCTGTTCCCGCCCTGTGGAGGGGACAGTGCTGGCCACACAGCTAGATCAAGATAGCCCAGCCCTGGACAGTGATCACCCAGAATGGGCAGGGCTGGGATGGGGGACGCTAATAACAGTGATAAACAATGCAGTCGCTAACCTTTATTGAGCACTTACTGTGTGCCAGGCAGTGTTTTTAACTCATTTTACCTCCATAGCGACCTTTGTGGCAATGGCTGTTGTCACGCCCATTTTCCAGTTGAGAAACGTGAGGCACAGAGACTTGAAGTAACTTGCCCGGGGTCACACAGCTGGTGGGATTTGAACGTAGGGTCTATGCTTTTAACTAGTAATGTCCAACTAATTGGTGTTATCTGTGCCTCTCTGCCTCGTACTTTCTTCACTGTAATAGTACTTCTGGAAGGCTATTTTATTTCAGCACGTAGTTACCGAACTGCCTGTTTTTTCTGAGCTGTATCCCGTGGCGGATATTGCCAAAATCCCTAATTGCTGAGCACTTAGGTTGTTTTCACTTTTCCACTATTACAAATAACCTCCTGTGACTATTTGTCTACAAACGTTGCTGGGCTCTGGTGGGAGAATTTCCATAGAATGCGTTTCAGATAATGGACTCCTGAGTCCAGGGGAATGTGCTTTAGAATTTTTTTTAACATGCTGCCCAGTTACTCTCTAAACTCCCTTTCACTCTTTGCTCTCAACAACAATTTGAGGGTGTCTACTTTGTCCTTGCTAACTCTGGATAAAATAATCACCACTCTCATAGGTGGAAAAACACTTCATGTAGCTTCATTTGGCAGTTTAAAAATTATGGGTCAGGTGGAGCATACTTTCCTATGTTTATTGGCCTGTGTTTTATATACCCTTTGCCCATTTTTCAGTTGGATTGATCTTATTGAATTGTAAGAGCTCTTTGCATATGACGGACACTGGATCTTTGTCACTTGTGTTCAATTTTTTTTTTTTTTTAATCCCAGTATTTGTTTTCCTTTCCCTTTCATTCATGGCTTTTATTTGCCATTAAGAGTTTAACTTTTGCAATGTTAAATGTTGCCTTTCAAGGTTTCTGGGTTTTACAGCCTTCCTAGAAAGGCCTGCTCACGGGCTGGTCCCTCACCTGATTCTAGGGCTTCTTCTCTTGGTTGCAAAATCCCCTGTGCTGTGCTTCCTTTATACAGACCCAGCACCCTCGCTCTCCCCAGCACTGTGTCTTTGTTAGGGTGGCTTGTGGGGTGTGGACAGAAGCCTACTGGGGTGGGCTTATCCAGACTCCATGTGGAGAGAGGGAACTGCCTGCCCTCAGCAACTGGTTGCTTTCTCTTTCTGGTCTCCCATCTTTTCTTCTCTTTGTCTGTGCTTCTCTCTCTGTCTCTCTCTCTCTCTGCAGATGTCTGCCTTCCGCCTCTTGTCTGCTCTACCTCAAGTCCTGTGCTAAGCCCTTTACTCACAGGCTTGCTTAGGCTTCACAACTGCCTTCCAAGGTAGGTATTACTCTAATCCCCATCTTACAGGTGAGGAAACTGAGGTGGAGAGAGGGCCCATGTCCTGCCCGTAACAACAGCAATAGCCAACATAGTGCTTGCTCTGTGCCAGATACTGCCCTAGGGACTTTTTATTTTATTTTTTAAAGATTTTACTTTTATGTAATCTCCACAACCAGCGTGAGGCTCGAACTCACAACCCTGAGATCAAGAGTCACTCACTCCAGGGGTGCCTGGGTGGCTCAGTCGGTTAAGCTTCCAACTTCGGCTCAGATCATGATCTCACGGTCCGTGAGTTCGAGCCCTGCGTCGGGCTCTCTGCTGACAGCTTGGGGCCTGGAGCCTGCTTCGGATTCTGTGTCTCCCTCTCTCTCTGCCCCTCCCCCGCTCATGCTCTGTGTGTCTCTCTCTCTCTCAAAAATAAACAAACATTAAAAAAAAAAAGTTGCCCTCCACTAACTGAGCCAGCCAGGCACCCCTGTCCTAAGCACCTTTTATGCGTCAACCCATTTAAACTTCAACAGCAACCCCTGAGGATGGGTACTTTTGTTACCCCCATTTTACAGATGAGAAAACTGAGACCCGGAGAGTTAAAGTGGCTTGCCCAAGGCCACAAGCTAGTAAGTGTAGAGCCAGATTTTCCACCTAGGTAGGCTGGCTCTAGCATTTGATATAAAATGTAGATCATATTGGTATTTGTATTGTTTCATTATATATTATATATATATTTAATATTTGTTTATTTTTGAGAGACAGAGTGCGAGTTGGGGTGGGGTGGGGGACAGAGAGGGGGATATAAAATCTGAAGCAGGCTCTAGGCTCTGAGCTGTCAGCACAGAGCCTGATGCGGGGCTTGAACTCACAACCCATGAGATCATGACCTGAGCCGAAGTCAGAGGCTCCACCAACAGAGCCACCCAGGCACCCCAATATTATGTGTATATATATTATAGTATATATATTATATATATTGTATAATA
>NW_024412451.1:3282563-3302834 GCF_014898765.1 Herpailurus yagouaroundi | reverse complement strand
TATATATAATATATAGTATATATAATATATAGTATATATAATATATACTATACTATATATATACTACATATACTTTATATATTATATGTAATATAGTATATTATATATACTATATATAGTATATTATATATTATATATAGTATATATTATATATAATATATAGTATATATAATATATTATATATAATATATAGTGGATGAAAAATACTTTTTAAAAAATGGGGTCACATAATAGTACTTCCTTCAAGGCTGCTACTTTATTAATAGCATCCCCCCCACACACACCTTTTATAAGTAAACTCCAGGCCCAAAGGAAGGCCTGAGCTCATGACCTCAGAGATCGCAAGTCATGTGCTCTACTGGCTGAGCCAGCCAGGAGCCTCATTAATAGTTCTTTTTTGTCAGGAGCTTATCACATGCCAGAGGATCTCAGGATGTTCCTGAACCCACTGCTCCGGCTGAGCCTTTCTAGAATTATCCAACTCCTAGCTCGGATGTAATGGTTTTGGGATTCTGAGATTCTCATTTGGAGCTCCAATGCCCCCTGCCCCCCGTCCTGGGGAGACATCTTCAGGGGTGCAGAGAGAGGCATGGATGGGGTTTGGAGGGCTGGCCGCTGAAGTCAGAATCTGAGGCAGGGACCTTTCTATGTTCCTTACGGGCCCCATCTCCTCCCCTCAGATCCTGGTGGCCTTGAGACATCTTCACTTCAAGAACATCGTCCACTGTGATTTGAAACCAGAAAACGTGTTGCTGGCATCCGCTGACCCATTTCCTCAGGTCAGTTACGTCCCAGCTTGATTTGGGGGAAGTCCAGTGAACACTGGAGGCTGGTGGGGGTTGTATGAGTAGGCCAACTGGACACAGAGACTCAAGATAACAGTGGCTTAAATAAAATAGAGGATGTTTCTCACTCATGTAGCGTCCAGCATAAGCATTTTGAGGCTGAAACAGCAGCTTCTTAGTGTCAGGTATTCGGCTCCGGCTGTCTTGTTCTGGCCTCTCTGTGATGTTGTTAGTCTTCAAGGGTCATGATGGTCCCTATCATGTGAAAAGGTAATAGGGAGAAGGAGGAAAGAAACAGGGTGGAGGAAATGGGCACACCCCCTTCCTTTTGGAGCCTTCTAGCATCCCATTGGCCAGGTCTTGATCATGTGGTCTTGGCTGGCTGCAAGGGAGGCTGGGAAATGTAGTCTTTATTCTGCATGGCTCTGTGGGCAATTACTTTCAAGATTTTTATTTTATTTTTATGTTTTACTTTATATTTGAGAGAGAGAGAGAAAGAGAGAGAGTTTGAGCAGGGGAGGGGCAGAGAGACAGACAGAATCCAAAGCAGGCTCCGAGCTGTCAGCACAGAGCCCGAGGTGAGGCTCAAACTCATGACCCACGAGATCATGATCTGAGCCGAAGTCGGGCACTTAACCGACTGAGCCACCCAGGCACTGGTGACATTAACTTTAAAGATTTTATTTACTTACTTACTTACTACTTACTTACTTACTTATAGAGTGTGCAAGCAGGAGGTGGGGGACAGAGAGAGAGGGAGAGAGAGAACCCCAAGCAGGCTATCCACTGCCAGTGCAGAGCCCAACAAGAGCCTTGAACTCACGAACCGTGAGATCGTGACCTGCGCTGAGATCCAGAGTCGGATGCTCACCCAACTGAGCCACCCAGGTGCCCCAAGTTATCTCTACTCCCAAAGTGGGGCTCGAACCCACAACCCTGAGATCAAGAGTCACATGCTCCACTGACTGAGCCAGCCAGGCGCCCCTGGTGATCTTGACTTTAATAATACACTTTAGGCGCCTGGGTGGCGCAGTCGGTTAAGCGTCCGACTTCAGCCAGGTCACGATCTCGCGGTCCGTGAGTTCGAGCCCCGCATCAGGCTCTGGCCTGATGGCTCAGAGCCTGGAGCCTGTTTCCAATTCTGTGTCTCCTTCTCTCTCTGCCCCTCGCCCGTTCATGCTCTGTCTCTCTCTCTGTCCCAAAAATAAATAAACGTTGAAAAAAAAAATTTAAAAAAAAAAAATACACTTTATCCCAGTATATTCAAATATTATCATTTCAATGTGTAATCAACATAAAAATTATTAATGAAATATGCTTTCTTTCCATACCAAGTTTCAAGATCTGGTGTGTGTTTAACACCTAGAGCACATCTCAATTCAGATATGAAATTTTTATCAGAAATATTTGATTTGGAAAAAAATAAATATTTGATTTTGCGCTTAGATTTCATAAAATTAGGGGTTGGAAAAGTAGATTGACCTATCCAAGTGGTTCCAAGCGTATTTAAAAGCTGTCCAATAACTAAGTCTAGAATCTTTTTTTCTAACAGTAAAAGAGGATATTATTCTCATTAACATTTATTTTGGAAGGGTAAAAGATTTTGACTCCCAGTGGAAACAACTTATGTCAACCCCATAGTTTCCTTCTGCTTCCAGAAGTTCAGTGTTAGTGGCAGCCTGGGATGTAACACAGGATCAGTTTTTACACGTAAAACTGTAGGAAATTTAATGAAAATTAAATAAAAACTAGTTTGTCAATTGCACTTGCCATATCCAAGGGCTCAGTAGCCACAAGTAGCCAGTGGCCACCGTATGGGTCAGTGCAAGTCACAGAGAGAAGAACAAATGTTGATCATATTGTCACGATAATGTCATATCTGTAATGAGTTCTCTGACATGGTTCTTTTTTTTATTTTATTTTATTTTATTTTTTTTTTTTTCAACGTTTATCTATTTTGGAGACAGAGAGAGACAGAGCATGAACGGGGGAGGGGCAGAGAGAGAGGGAGACACAGAATCGGAAACAGGCTCCAGGCTCTGAGCCATCAGCCCAGAACCTGACGCGGGGCTCGAGCTCACAGACCGCGAGATCGTGACCTGGCTGAAGTCGGACGCTTAACCGACTGCGCCACCCAGGCGCCCCTCTCTGACATGGTTCTGTGAGCTCACATAACTATGTAGCCCACTGGAGGGTCAGAGAAAAACTCTCTGAAGAAAGAGTAAGAGTCTATTTTTTTTTGGATGGACAAGTATTCCAGGCAGGGGGAACAATCTGTGCAAAGGCCCTGTAGCGAGTTGTTTTTTTTTTTTTTTTTTAACAGCTTTATCAAGATACAATTTACACATGATACAATTCACTGATTCAGATATACAGTGTGGGGGTGGCTGGGTGGCTCAGTTGGTTAAGTGTCTGACTCTTGATTTCAGCTCAGGTCACGATCTCATGGTTCGTGAGTTTGAGCCCCACATCAGGCTCTGTGCTGATGGTGTAGAGCCTGCTTGGGATTCTCTCTCTCTCTCTCTCTCTCTCTCTCTCTCTCTCCCCCCCCTCCCTCTTCTCTCTGCCCCTCCCTCCTTCTCTCTCGCTCTCTTAAATAAATAAATAAACTTAAAAAAAAAAACCCAAAGTATACATTTCCTCCACAATTCAGTGGGTTTTAGTGTATTCACAGAGTTGTGCAGCCCATTTTAGAACATTTCATCACCCCCAAAACAGACCCCGTACCCCTTAGCCATCATCCCCCAATCCCACCACTCTTCATCCCAACCATGAATTTACTTTCTGTAGATTTGCCTATTCTGGGCGTTTTGCATAAACAGAATATCCAACGCTAGATAGGCCCTTTGTGTCTGGCTTCTCTCACTTAGATGTTTTCAGAGCTCGTTTATGTCGCAGCATGGCTCACTACTCCCAAGTAATATTCCATTGTAACATCTGCAGAAAAGAGTGGATCTTTGAAAAGGAAAAGGATCTCAGGACAGGGTGGCCTGGCTGTCACATCGAGTCAGTGGTTGGGCTGTGGCTGATTCCGAGGGCAGGCAACAGAGGCTTGGGGCTCCAAGGGTCTTGGACTCTGGAGAGCCACAGTGAGCCATAGAAAAGATTTTGAGCAGGGGAGGAACAATACATGAACAGAGATGGCAGCATAGAAAGGGTGCTGCCTATGAACTGATGGGAAGGAGGGCAGGACCTTGAACCCAGGTGTGGCTGGCTCCACAGCCTGTCCGTGACCCTAGACTGCCTCCACCATCAAGGGAAAGTTGGGTGAACACCTGTTGCTGTCTGCTGGCTTTGACGGTCAGCAGTTCACGTGCGGGTGTCCCATTGAATCCCCAGGGAAGCTGGAGAGGAAGCTGCTGTTAACATCCTCGATACACATGACCTCGCTGGGGCTGGGACGAGTTGGGTCCTGCCCCTGAGATCTTGAAACTCACATTGAGCTAGACGCTGCTCCCAGCACTTTGCATGTATTTATTCTTTCAATCCATACAACCACCCTTTAAGGTGGGGATTTTTAGGATCCCCGTTGTGCAAAAAAGGAAACAGAGGCACGAGGTAGTTAAGAGACCTGCTCAGTGTGGCGGAAGCCTAGGAGCAGGTGGCATTTATTAGGCGCTCACGGCATACGGGGCATTTATTACCCTATGCGCCTTAGATGGATACACTCACGTAATCCTCATGGCGGCCCTTTGAGGTCGGCGGGTTTGATCCCCCTCCTCCTACAGATGAGGAAACCGAAGCACAGAGAGAGGAAGTCACTTGCCCAAGGTCACTTGACTAGTGGGAGGAGAGGCTTGGATCTGAAGCAGCATTCAGTTTTGTCTGGAATGCCACGGAGGGGCGTGGTGGTGGGGACCCTGGGTGGGGTGCAGCCTTAACACTCCTTCAGACCCTCCACCCCACGCCCTCTGCAGGTGAAGCTGTGCGACTTCGGCTTCGCGCGCATCATCGGCGAGAAGTCGTTCCGGCGCTCGGTGGTGGGCACGCCTGCCTACCTGGCGCCCGAGGTGCTGCTCAACCAGGGCTACAACCGCTCCCTGGACATGTGGTCGGTGGGCGTGATCATGTACGTCAGCCTCAGTGGCACGTTCCCCTTCAACGAGGATGAGGACATCAAAGACCAGATCCAGAACGCCGCCTTCATGTACCCAGCCTGCCCCTGGAGCTGCATCTCCTCCGGAGGTGGGCGGAGGCGAGGGGCGGAGGGCGCGGAGGGGGCGGGGCCGGAGGGGCGGGGCCGCAGAAGAGGTGGAGCCCTGAAACAACTATGGGGGTGAAGCCTAGCGACGGGTGGGGCCACGGGGAGGGCGGTCCTTTAAAAGGTGAGGTGCCCTGGACCTGGAACCTTGGGGCGGGGGACTCAGGGGTTTGTGTGGAACCAGTCAGGCCTGGTTCCTAGTTCACAGGAAACGAAGTGTTCCAGAAGCAGGGGACAGACGGCGCCTTGGGGCCTGAGCGAGGTTTGGCTGGTCTAGGGCAGGACCAGGAGAGGGACCGCTGGACCTGAGGAAACCAAACAGCTGGGGTGGCCAGAAGAGACAGATCCTTCCTCCCATGGCATTGGCTGGGGCCTGGAGGCTTTGGGGTTATGACCCCGGAAGGGTTAGCCTTGCAAAAGCAGTGGCTCCGGAGGGCAGCTCATTTGCTGGGTGCCGGGCTGACTTGGGCCTGGGGCCAAGGGGGCAGGTCCAGCGATGGAGGGGATTGGTTTAGGGGCGTGGCGAGAGGAGGGGCAGGGCCATGGAGGGTTTCTGAAGCTGTCCAGAAGGACCTGTCCTGGGACCAAAGTCACCTGAACCTAGAAGCGGGTGGGAATGGGGGGCGCATAGTGAGGGGAGCCAGGCCTGAGACGGACAGTGGGATTCGGGGGCTTCAGCGTTGTGGCCGGGTAGTGACACTTGGTCTTGTGACTTGGGCCCCAGGAGGCTTGTAACTTTGGGGCCCCAGCCAGGTGTGGGGACGCGCCTACGGCGGGGCTAAGATACTGGGGCACGTGAGGGGGTTGTAAGAACAAGGGGGCAGGTCCCAGAGCCGGGGAGCTCAGGAAGACAGAGTATGCGAGGGGGGCTAAGAAGACAATCACTGTTCAGAACAGTTTATGCAACAACTACCTGCTGAGTGCCTACTATGTGCCCAGCACTGACTGTCCTAGGTTCTGGGAATACTGGGATGAATAGGAGAGAAGGGATCACGTGAGGAGAAGGTTGCGAAGAGAAGGTTGTGGAGGAAGGAAGGGCCTTAGAGGGATGTGGCCTCATGGAGCAGGCAGGGCGGGGGCCGGGGAGGAGTGCCGTGGGGGTTAGTGCAGAAAAAGGTGGCAGTGGTGGGCCTGAGACAGGTAAGCACGAAGTGATAAGAATGTGCATTCTCGAGCGCTAGAGTAATACTGGGGGGTCCTCAGCGTGGTCTTTTGGGACCCACTCAGAAGTCTCAGTAAGAGTGAATCTGGTGTGGATGGCCATGTGTGAGGGAGGCCGTGTGGGTAAGGCCTGTACTCAGAGGGGTTCACACAGTGAGGCCTTGTTCTTCAAGGCTTCTGATCAAGGAGACAGCCTTGGACGAGTGATGGCTTGTCTTGAGTGCCTGACACTCGCCAGTTCTCCTTTTCCTAAAAGACAGGCCGGTCTCTGGGCCTTCTACAGGAAACCGCTGGCTGACTACCGTCGAATAAGTTTGTTTTATTTTCATTTTATTTTTGTGCGCCTGGCAAGTGATCTTTGGATTTTCATTGACCAGGGTGATGTAATATTTTCATTTTCACCTTGAAAAATGAATTTTTAAAAAGTGAAGTGATGTGAAACCGAACGCTGTCGATTTTTGTTTAACTACTCCCATGGCTCAAATTTTTAAATATACAGAATGGGAGGGGGGCGCCTGGGTGGCTCAGCCGGTTGAGCCTCCGACTTTGGCTCAGGTCATGATCTCGCGGTTAGTGAGTTCGAACCCCGAGGTCGGGCTCTGTGCTGAGAGCTCAGAGCCTGGAGCCTGCTTCGGATTCTGTGTCTTTCTCTCTCTCTGCTCCTCCCCCCTCTCAAAAATAAATATTAAATATACAGAAGGATCTATAGTGAAAATTCTCAGTCCTTTGTTATTCTTCCCAAAGACCATGGCTATTACAAGTCTTTTTACAAGTCCGGGTGGCTCAGTCAGTTAAGTGTCGACTCTTGATTTGGGCTCAGGTCATGATCTCCTGGTTCGTGGGATCGAGCCCCTCGTTGGGCTCTGTGCTGACAGCGTGGAGGCTGCTTGGGATTCTCTCTCTTCATCTCTCTGCCCCTCCCCTGCTCACACTCTCTTTCCCCCTCTCAAAATAAATACACAAACATTTTTTAAAAAGTTAGAGGGGCACCTGGGTGGCGCAGTTGGTTACGTGTCCAACTCTTGATTTTGGCTCAAGTCAGGATCTCACGGTTCGTGAGTTTGAGCCCTGAGTCAGGCCCCATGCTGAGAGTGCAGAGCCTGCTTGGGATCCTCTCTCTCTCCCTCTCTTACCTTGCCTCTCTCTCTCAAAATAGATAAATCCAAACTTTTATTTTAAAAAAAGTTATAAAAATAGTGCAAGAAAAGATGTGGATCTATATTCTTTTATTTCCCCCTTTTACGCAGATGGCAGCTTACTGGTTTTCAATTTGCATTGTCCACTTCACGGTATATCTTGGACAAATGGTTTGGCTTAAACAAAAATATATATTTTTAAAAATTTTGTTTCAATCCAAGTTAGTTAACATATAGTATACTAATGGTCTCAGGAGTAAAATTTAGTGATTCATCACTTACATAGAACACCCAGGGCTCATCCCAACAAGTGTCCACCTTAATGCCCATCGCCCATTTAGCCCACTGCCCCACCCTCTCCCCTCCAGCAACCCTCAGTTTGTTCTCTGTATTTAGGAGTCTCTCATAATTTGCCTCTCTCTCTCTCTCTCTCTCTCTCTTTTTAATGTTTTATTTGAGAAAGAGAGACAGAGTGCAAGTGGGGGAAGGGCAGAGAGAGGGAGACACAGAATCGGAAGCAGGCTTCAGGCTCTGAGCCATCAGCCCAGAGCCCGACGCGGGGCTCGAACTCACAAGCCGGGAGATACGACCTGAGCCAAAGCCGGATGCTTAACCGACGGAGCCATCCAGGCGCCCCCCTCCCTCTGTGTTTTTATCTTGTTTTTCCTTCCCTTCCCCTATGTTCATCTGTTTTGCTTCTTAAATTCCACATGTGAGTGAAATCATATGATATTTATCTTTCTCCGACTTATTTCACTTAGCATAATACACTCTTCCACCCAGTTGTTGCAAATGGCCAGATTTCATGCCACTGTATATGCTTAAAGAAAAATATTAAGCGAGGAGTAGTACAGGTGTTCCTGTATGCACCTCTGTATGACAAAGCTTATGAAGGTGACCTAGAAATGGGGAAACTGAGGGAGAGTCTTGGTGAAGAGATGTAGGAGCTAGTGTGTGTGCAACGTCGGAGGGGGGGGGCAAAATGGTAATTTAATGAGGAAACGGGTGGGTGAGCGAGTGGTGCAGGTGAGGCTTCAAAGCCACCGGGGCCATGCCGAGGGAAGGCCCCGGATGGTAGGCACGCAGGCTGGAGTGGCCTGTTGGAGGGGAGGGGCGGCCCCTCAGCGCGCAGGACTTGAACTGTCTCCTTCCCGTGCAGCCATTGACCTCATCAACAACCTGCTGCAGGTGAAGATGCGCAAGCGCTACAGCGTGGACAAATCTCTCAGTCACCCCTGGTTACAGGTGATGCAGGGGGCGGGGCTGAGAGCGACGGGGGAGGGAGGTCCTATTGGCTGGGTTGGGGTAAGGGGAGGAACCAGATGGCTTATTGGCTGTGCGGGTGGTGAAGGATGCAGGTACATTTTCCGTGGCTCGCGAACGTGGCTGAGGTTCCCATTGGCTGGGCTGTAGAAGGAGGTGGAGCTGAATTTCTATTGGCTGGGCGGGTTGTGAAGGGCGTGGCTTCACCTTCCCTGGTACCCGGCCCGTCCCCCGCGGGGTGGATAAGGTGCGGGCGCTGTGTGCTCTGTGCCTGCTAACCTTTGGTCTCCGGGGCCCAGGAGTACCAGACGTGGCTGGACCTCCGAGAGCTGGAGGGGAAGATGGGCGAGCGGTACATCACGCACGAGAGTGACGACGCGCGCTGGGAGCAGTTCGTGGCCGAGCACCCGCTGCCCGGGCCCGGCCTGCCCGCCGATGGGGACTTCGGTGGGGCCCTCCCGCCGCAGGACCACGAGATGCAGGGGCTGGCCGAGCGCATCAGCGTCCTCTGAGGCCCCGTGCCCCCCGCCCTGGCTGCCCCATGATGCTGTCCTCCCGTCCCCGGAGAGCTGCCCTCCCGCACCATCTCATGGAACTGTTCATCTAAGGAGAAGCGGCTTCCTGCCCAAACCGGATGGCGCACGCCCCGGGGGAGGAGCACGGCGGGTGTCCGTGGAGGGGTGTAGTTACTTGCAACGTGAACTCCCCAGCAATTAAAACGAACTCATCTCTGGCCCCATGGCCTGAGCCTCTGGCCACACCGCGCTCTCGTATCATGAGTCTGTTGTTCACGGAGCTGGAGTTCACCCGGAAAGAGGATATTTCCTAAAAGTGGGTGGGGTGGGGGAGGGATGGGAGAGGTGGCGGCGAGGGGGCCGGAAGCTGGAGGACTTTTGGAAGAAGGAGCAACAGGGGTGGGAAACCTGGAGGGAGGACTGCCAGGAGGGAAGTCTGGAAGGGGGAAGAAGGTACGGAGGGGAGCAGAAGGAGGATGGGGAAGCGAAAAGCAGGAAGAGTTCGAAAAGGAAGGAGTAAGCCCGGAGGGGAGGATGGATGCAGGAGCCCGACTGGAGGCTCGGAGGGTCTGGAGCCAAGTAACCCCATGGCTCGTTTGATCCACTGTTTTGGTTGGGGACATTACTACTAATCACAACCACTGATAAGAACAATGCAGTTAGCGCAAGTCTGGTCCGGAGTAGAAACCTGATGCGCAATATTTAGTAGTTTCTTTTAAACCGACGCGGTGACTTCTCTACGCACAGAATGTGTTCATTCACTGGGTCATCCATCTGTCACACTGTGGTGGGTGATGCTGGGGACACAGTGGTGACTGAGACGGCCCAGGCTCTGCCCTCAGGGGGTTCGCCATCCAGCGGAGAGAGAGACCCGTCCCAGGACAGTGAAGACCCAGAGTGGGTATGGCTGGGTGAGTCTCAAGCGAGCCTCGGGGTCGGGAAGGCCGGTCTTCTGAGCTAACTTCTCAAGCTTCATCCCGGTCCTCAGATTGTAGGCAGAGGGAACATCGCTCCACCTTTGACCCCTGCCCTCCAGCTCCTCATTGTCACCCAGACTATGTTTTTAATGTTTATTTATTTTTGAGAGAGAGAGAGAGAGAGAGAGCGCCAGGGGGAGAGGGGCAGAGAGCCAGGTGACAGAGGATCCAAAGCGACTCCACAGTGACAGCATAGAGCCAGATGAGGGCTCGAACTCACGAACTGTGAGATCATGGCCTGAGCCGAAGTCAAGAATCAGACACTTAACCGACTGAGCCATCCAGGCTCAGTTTGTTTGTTTGTTTAATTTAAATTTTAGCTAGCATAGAGTGCGATATTGATTTCAGGAGCAGAAATTCAGTGATTCATCCCTTACATAAAACACCCAGTGCTCAGCACAAATGCCCTCATTAGTACCCATCACCCATCTGGCCCATCTCCCACCCACCTCCCTCTGTCAACTCGTGATTTGTTCTCTACAGCTAAGAGTCTCTTGTGGTTTGTTTCCCTCTCTTCTCTTCATCCATCAATGGACATTTGGACTCTTTCCATAGTTTGGCTACTGTTGATAATCCAGAGCGATGGCTCTTTGATTTAAAGAAGTTCATTGGGCACCTGGGTGGTTCAGTCAGTTAAGCGTCTGGCTTCAGCTCAGGTCATGATCTCACAGTTCACAAGTTCGAGCCCCCACGTTGGGCTCCGTGCCGACAGCTCAGAGCCTGGAGCCTGCTTTGGATTCTGTGTCTCTCTCTTTCTCTCTCTGTCCCTCCCCCACTCGTACTCTGTCTCTTTCTCAAAAATAAATGAAACATTTAAAAAATTGGGGCGCCTGGGTGGCGCAGTCAGTTAAGCGTCCGACTTCAGCCAGGTCACGATCTCGCGGTCCGGGAGTTCGAGCCCCGCGTCGGGCTCTGGGCTGATGGCTCAGAGCCTGGAGCCTGTTTCCGATTCTGTGTCTCCCTCTCTCTCTGCCCCTCCCCCGTTCATGCTCTGTCTCTCTCTGTCCCAAAAATAAATAAAAACGTTGAAAAAAATTAAAAAATTAAAAAAAAAAGCTCAGATGAGGGGGGCACCTGGGTGGCTCAGTTGGCTAAGTGCCTGACTCTTGATTCTGGCTCAGGTCATGATCTCATGGCTCCTAGGTTCGAGCCCCGCCTCAGGCTCCGTGCTGACAGCATGAAGTCTGCTTGGGATTCTCTCCTTCTGTCTCCACCCCTCCCCCACTCACACACACTTTCTCTCAAAATAAATAGAAACTTAAAAAAAAAAAAAAGAAGTTCAGATGAATCTCAATGAGAATCTCCAGATAAATGAGAATATCTTTGAGGCATAATTCGAGCTGATAATATTGGAGAGTGTCTCTTGGATTCCATCTCGAATGCTTCTCCCTCTAAAACTGATTGGTCTGGGGCTCCTGGGTGGCTCAGTCGGTTAAACAAGTGGCCGACTTCGGCTCAGGTCATAATCTCGCAGTCTGTGAGTTCGAGCCCCGCATCGGGCTCTGTGCTGACAGCTCGGAGCCTGGAGCCTGTTTCAGATTCTGAGAGAGAATCTGAAATCTCTTTCTCTTTGACCCTCCCCCGTTCATGCTCTATCTCTCTCTGTCTCAAAAATAAATAAACGTTAAAAAAATTTTTTTTAAATAAAAATAAAACTGATTGGTCCAAGGTCCAGGAGGGTAGACAACAGATAGACAAATCCATCCCCAATGACAGACCCACGTTGGGAAATATACAGCCCATTCTGTCAGGGCCATTGGATACTACCAACCCTGATCTTTTTTTTTTTTTTTTTTTAACGTTTATTTATTTTTGAGACAGAGAGAGACAGAGCACGAACGGGGGGGAGGGTCAGAGAGAGGGAGACACAGAATCTGAAACAGGCTCCAGGCTCTGAGCTGTCAGCACAGAGCCCGACGCGGGGCTCAAACCCACGGACCGTGAGATCATGACCTGAGCCGAAGTCGGCCTCTTAACCGACTGAGCCACCCAGGCGCCCCCTACCAACCCTGATCTTGATAGAGGTGCTTGTAGGGACTATAAAGAAAAGGGACACCAAATTCGAGGGTTAAGATTTAGTCTCCCCAAGGATCCCCTTCTGACAGGCTTTCTCCGTGTCCATAAATACCCCTCAAGACTTTGGCACATGGCTAGGCCAAGACCTGTAGGCCATAAATAAGAGTCAAACCTGGGTCGCTGCGACTTCCCAATCCGAACACTGTCTCTGCCTCTCTATACCTTCCGGCACCACCCAGCCTACCTTACGAACGCCTCGTCTGTCTACACATTCTTTCCTTTCCCTCTACGTCCAGATTCTCCATCTTTTTGTTCTCACCCGGGAAAGTCCACAATGCACAGGGACAGGAGTGCCTCAAGAGGTCACGGAAACCCCCTCTTCCTTTCCGGGGACCCTGAATGCTCATTTGAGGGGTGTGGTTCCCCTTGCCATACCCACCCCCCCCAAATCCAATATGTGGATGATCCCCCCACTCGGCTCACTCACTGACACTCAACACGTACCCCCCAGAGACACGAGGTGTCTAGGGACGCATTGCCACGACGTTAAGCCACAAGCACCCGACTTCCGCACCCGAAGGCTCACGGTAGCCACAGGAGGAATTTATCCCATCGTTCGTGGCATCTCGACCCAAGACTAAAACGCAACTCCAGTGGTGTCTGAGGCTGTGATGGGTTGAAGTGTGTCCCCTCCCCCGACCCCAGAAAGATAGGTTGAAGTCTTATCCCCCCGTCCGTCAGCATGTAACCTGATTTGGAAATAGAATGGGTTGCAGGCAGATTGGGCCTTGTCTCACGTACCCCTCAAAGACTCCTTCTAACTCACCGCTTGGTTGTGACAGTGACCTCTCCCTACCCCTAGCATCGATGAGTCAGGATTTCTGGGCTCCTTCGCATCCTGCCCCTTCATGGGGCTCAGTCTCAGACCATAACAACCCTAACAGCAGGAACCACCTCCCCACTGCACTCACCCAGATTTTCCAGCTATCAAAACGCTACCGACCCCGAGTCAACCGGGGCCACTCATAATTTCTCTTGGCAACAAGCGGCATCACCCCTCCTGTGACTCATTTCATGGCCCCGGTCCCGTCCCTACATCTTCTCCTTGGTGTCCCAGCTTCAATCAGCATTTATTGGCTGAGCCCCTCAGCTAAATGAGACAATTATTTCCATGAGTCTTGGATTGCCCCCCGTGAGGCGCGCCTTGTGTGTGAGGATTTTGCAGACTGGTACCTACCTACCAGCCCGACTGGCGTCTGTTATCTTGCCAATCCTGTGAGTCCTTTTCAGAGTTTCGATCCCCCTTCAGTCTATTCATGTCTAACCTTCATTCTTTCTTCTCTCCACCCCTCACCGAATTCCCCACAAATGTAGGAGACCAGCCACATCCTGCGAAGGCTGAAAGTCGCCCTACAGACACAGGGTCTAGGATGACTGCGACCCCCTTTCTCATTAGCATCAGAGGAGTCAAATGCTTAGCAGTAAGCCCCGAGGATTTAATAGGGCCTCCACCCATGTTTGGGCAACTTTTGCGCCCAGGTCCGGGGCTTCCGAGGGAGGGCCTTGTATGTTACAGTTGGAAGTTTCTGCTGCATGTTCATTTCCAGGGACTCCTCAGACATCTCATCGTCAATGGGAACATCAAGAGGCCAACGAGGTGGGGACGCCTGGGTGGCTCCGTTGGTTGAGCATCTGACTCTTGATTTCAGCTCAACTCATGATCTCATGGTTCATGAGATCGAGCCCTGGGTCGGGCTCTACGTTGATAGTGCGGAGCCTGATTGGGATTCTCTCTCTCTCTCCCTCTCTCTCTCTCTCTCTCTTTCTCTGCCCCTCCTTTACCTACACGTGCATGCCCCCTGCTCTCTAGATAAACAGACTTAAAAAGGTGGAGGGGCAATGAGTTATCTGCAGAATTGTGACCCCTGTTCTGACTCCATCAACCAAGGATCTCTCTGTACCTCCTTCTTGCAACCTTGTCAACTGGCTGCCCTCGGGCCTCAAATCTTGGTTTTACCCCCTTATTCAACCATTAACAATTCTCTTTTTTATTTATTTTCCTAGGAATACCCATCTTTGAATGCCCAGTGACCAAATCCTAAATCAGTTTCAGATCCAGCATTTTATGCAAGAAATGGTTCAACTGGCTTTGCACAAACAGCAGAGATGGAAAACCAATCCTGACATCACCCCAGACACTAACTACTGAGAAAATCTTGTTTGCGACTGAGCTCCCTAGATCCACCTATCATGAATCTCGATCATCTCCCCACTGTTGGAAAATTAAGGCAGTTAAAGGACAGTCTAGGTCTGTCTTAAACAAGAGGGGGATTGACTATAGTTTGTCTCTACTGAAGTCCAAGCTCACTGGGACTCACGAGATTATTTCGTACTTATTTATCAGACCCTTCTGTGGCTCTTTCTACATAGAAGGCTCTAGACAAATATCTCGCTCAATCCTCAGAATGACTCTATCTGGTAGATAATGTTATGACCCCCATCATACAGATGAGGAGACCGAGGCACAGATGTTAACCAAGTTTCTCAAAGTCACACAGCTAGAAAGGGGCAGGGCTGGGGCTCACACGCCCTTCCCCTCCCCCTAGTCTGGTTCCAGAATCTTAGCTCTCAAGAGTACCACCGCCTCTCCAGCTTACGACCAGAATGCATTCTGGTGCAGGAGGGTCCTAGAAGAGGGAGGTTCTCATATGGTCTTCTGGGCCCTGGCCTTTAGGGAGTCAAGGTCTGTCTGAGAAATGGGTATGAACACTGGAGCTAGATCTTGAAGGTTGTAGGGGGACACACTCGGCGTAGTGACACAGGCTGGCCGCCTGAGGGGGCGCCAGCCCGGCTCGCGGAGCCAGGGGAGCCAGAGGGAACCTTGGAAACCAAAGTCAGGCTCAGACTCTTAGGACCACAGAACGTCGAGAACAGAGCATCTTAGAATACTGAGAACAAAGCCTCTCAGAACGTAGAACAAAGGCTCCTGGAGTCGTAGAATGGTGAACGCAATATCCCATACGATCTGGGAGACAAAAGACGCTTAGATTCTGTTCTGGTCGAATTATAGAATCTTCCACCCAGGCTGGTCTTCTAATTCCAGAATTTGGGATGTCATCGATCTCAGACTCTTAGTTAGAAGTTAAGACTGTCTACATAATTTGGGAAGCCTGCTGCAAGATGAAAATGCGGAGCCCCTTGTTCAAAAAATAAGAATTTCAAGACAGGAACAGCCGAATATTAAACCAAGCACAGGGCCCTCCTAAGCTGGTCACACGCCGGTGAAGCCGGTCCCGCTTAGAAGCATCATTTTATGGGAGGATGCCGGTCTTAGCCAGCCTGGTCCTCTGGTTATACAGCTGAGTGTCTGGGAAGGCTTCGTGGAAGAGGAGGCAAAATCAGGGCTCGACTCAATAACCCTCTCCGCCCCCTGCACAGCCTCAGCAGCTTAGGGTTGCTAGGGGTGGGGGGGAGAGGAACAGCTGCCAAACTGTCACGTGGACCCATTCCCTATTTATAGATCACCCCTTCCCCTCTCGCGGGACAGTCCAATGGTAGCCTGAGCTCGCCCGCAAGGGGGCGGAACCAGCTGCGGGACCCGGGAGGCACGGACCAATGACATTGAAGCAAGGGCGGACTTGTTTCATTGTGACGCGAGAGGGGGCGTGACCAGGCCCCAAAGGCTGGCAAGCGGTGGGGCGTGGCGAGGCCGCCCAGAAGCAAAGCGAGTAGGAAGCTGCGAGCATGCGTCGCGTCGGGGGGCGCGGGTGCACCGCCGAGCAGCTTCGTAAAGGAGGGTAGCAGCCAATAGGCGACGGTTGCTCTGTCGCCGGGGGCGTGGCCATGCAGATAAGGCGCGGGTGGGCGGCCCAATGGGCGGGCGCCTATGCAGATGAGACGGTGACAGCCGGGCCAGCGGGCGGGCGGGCAGGCGGGCTGTTGGGGCGGGGAGGTGGGACCCGGAGAGGGGTGGCCGTGGGGCCCGGCCGGGCTGGGGTGGGGGGCCGCAGCCATGATCCGGGCCTTCTCGTTCCCGGTGAGCCCCGAGCGGGGCCGGCTGCGGGGCTGGCTGGAGGGCAGCCTGGCCGGGCTCTGCGAGTTGCACTGGCTCCGGGAGAGGCAGGAGTACCGCGTGCAGCAGGCGCTGCGGCTGGCCCAGCCCGGAATGGGGGGCGCCGAGGCCGAGGACGAGGAGGACGCCGATGAGGACGAAGATGCGGCGGCGGCGCGCCGGGCCGCAGCGGCCCTGGAGGAGCAGCTGGTGAGGGGCCGCCTGTCCGTCCATCCCTCCGCCCCCGTGTGTGTCTATCTGTCTGTCTGTCTCGGTTGGATGCTCAGACACCCGTTGCGGTGGGGGAGGGGGAGAGGACAGGGGGTGGGGCTGGAGACCCAGGAGTATGGGCGGCGGGCGGGATCTGGCCTCCTCAACCCCAAACTGGGGAAGGTGGTGGGGGTGGGGGGACTGCATCGCCTCCGCTGGGGCCTCGTGAAATGCACAGACCCTCTCCCCAAAGAAAATTCTTCTAGGCGCTAAGTATGTGTCAAGCCTGGGCCGAGTATTTGGTATGCGTTGTCTTCTTGAAGCTTGGGGGAGAGGAGGGTGATAGTCCTCATTCTGCAGAGAAAGAAGCTGAGGTTCAGAGATGGCAAGTGACTCACCCAAGGTCACACAGCCGGGATCCAAACATGCCCCGCTCTGGCCCCGCTACCAGGGCTCCATCTTCCCTAGGTCCCGATGTGCTTGGAGATCTCCGGAGGGGGCGGGGTGGGGGGGGAGGGGATCCTCGGGCCTCCGGAGGGAGGGGACCACTGCTGAGAGGAAGCTTGCAGTCCCTGAGGACCCCGCGGTCATCTTTACTCTCTGGTGACACTTTCCCTCCTTTCCTACCTGGTCCCAGCCTTGGTTAACCCCAGAAGAGGCAGGTTGAGGCAGCGTGGGGGCCCGACTTCTGAACTCCCCGAGTGCTCTCATGGTGGAAAACGAGGCAGAGGTCTCCAGAAGGACTTAAGGAGCACCACCCCTCTCTCCTTCTCTGTCATTTGTTCATTCTCCTGACCTCTTCCTGGATTCCCCTCACTCTGTCTCCCTATTGCCACATCCCTGTGACTTTCAGTGTCTGTTTCTATCTTTCTTAACCCCCTGTGTCTATCTCTGTCTCCCCAGGCTTCCCTTGCATTTCTGCACCTCTCTGTTCCGGCCCCAAGTCCCTGTCCCCACCTCTCTCTTCCCCTCCCCCCCCCCCGCAGCCTGCCAGGCCCCAGACCCTGGCTCTCCCCTTGCAGATCACATCCCCAAGCCTGTGTGTGGTCAGAGCTTCCCGTTTGGGGAAACCTGAGCCGGGGTGGCGGGGGAGGGGGCTCTCCCTGCTGCTGACCTCCATTGCCCCCGCCCCAGATGGGGAATGGGGAGGGGGTCTGCAGCCAGACTCCGGGGCTGCACGCACAGCCCCTCCCCCGACTGGGAGCGGGACCCTGCACATTCTTCTCTGGAAACAGAAACAGCTGTGGGAGGCCCCACCCCCTCCCAAAGTTGGAGACGCCTTGTGGGGGCCTTCACCCCGCTCCCCCCCCCCCCACCCTAAGCTGGCTGGGCTTGGGAAGGCACCTCCCACCCTACGAGGAGAGGGAGAAAGCACGGGGATGGGCAGGCTGTGTCCTTCCTTCCTGTCCCTCAGTCTCGCCCTCTCTCTGCCTCAGTCTCCTCTCTCTGTCCTTCAGCTTCCCCATCCCTGCCCCTAAGTCTCCCCCCTTCTCCGCCCCTCTGCCTAACCACCCCCCCCCCCCCGAGGTGGTAGTGGAGAGGCCTCTTTCCCCCACACTCTCCAAGCAAAGCTCCGTCCCAGCGTCAGGGAGGAGGCGGTGGCAGGCAGCGGGAGAGAGACAGCGGCACCGAGGGAGGAACAGAGAAACGCTAAATATAAACTCCTCTGCCGTTGGGGGTTCCTGGGTCCTTCTGAGGAGGGTGTGGGTACCTCCTCTGATCCCTGAGCCTCTGTCTTAGGATACTTCCCCCTCCCACCCCCCCTTATGCCCCCCTCCCCTGCCCCAGGAATACACTCCCTTTGAAGCAACAGAGATTGAAGCCAGACTTGATTAGTTTCTAATAGGAATGGTGGGGGGTGCAGGTGAAGACGAGGGATATTCAGAGAAAAGAGGCAAGACTCCTGGATGGGGGTGGGGTGGGGGTTCTGTTCTCTCCCACCAAGAGAAAGGGTCCCCTTCCAGCAAGAAGGACTTAAGTTAGACTTGCAGAAGGACTTCCTAATAGAGATGAAGGGAATTGGACGAGCAGTGGGGGGTGGGGTGGGGACAAAGGTCTGGAAACGCTTGGGCAAAGGGGTCTCCAGGGGTCGTAACCCCATGCATGTTAACCCTCCCTGGATGGCGGACGGTCCCCTGGCAGAAGGGTTTGCAAAAAAAAAAAAAAAAAAAAAAAGGATGAGGGGCATTGTGGGTACACAGGGAGCTAGATTCAGGCCAACATCCTTCTGGTCTTTTAAAGAGTTATCATTGCTTCACACCTGGAAGGGATGGGGATCAAACTTACAAACAGTGAGAGTGTGTAGACTAGGGTGGTGTTGGAGGGTCCAGGTGCGGGGGAAGGGGAGGCCTCTCCTGTCTGTCCCCCTTAACTCCTTCTGGGAACCGACATGGCACAGGCAGAACTTCACCACCAACCCCCCCCCCCCCCCCCCCAAATCGATCCTTGTTGAGACACTCAGCACTTTGGGGGCGCCTGGGTGGCTCAGTGGGTTGAGCGCCCGACCTCGGCCCAGGTCACGATCTCCAGGTTCGTGAGTTCGAGCCTCGCGTCGGGCTCTGTGCTGACCGGCTCAGAGCCTGGAGCCTGCTTTGGATTGTGTCTGTCTCCCTCTCTGTCTGCCCCTCCCCTGCTCGTGCTCTCTCTCTCTCTCTCTCTCTCTCTCTCTCTCTCTCTCTCAAAAATAAGTAAATAGTAAAAAAAGAAAAAGAAATTCAGAGCTTTCGTGTAATAATCAAAGCTAGCATTTATTAAGAGCTTAAAAGAAACTGCTATTTTAGTTCATTTAATCCTTATGACACCCCATAAGAGAGGGAGTTGAATGCCATGTTGCAGAGGAGGAAACCAGGGCCCAGAGAGGGGAAGTAACTTGTTCCAGGTCTCCTCGGAATCGACACTGTTGTCACCTTGGTGTGAGTCCCTCCAGACGTCTTCCACAGCTTACATACCAAGAAGTGTAGTGTAGTGTTTTGCTTTGCTTTTTAATTTTTATTGTATTAAAAAAATTTTTTTAAATTTATTTACAGAGAGAGAGCGTGCGCGTATGGGTTAGGGGCAGAGAGAGAAAGAGAAAGAATCTCAAGCCGGCTCCGTGCTGTCAGCCGGAGAGCCCGACACAGGGCTCGAACTCACAAACCGTAAGATCATGACCTGGGCCAAGATCAAGAGTCGGATGCTTAACCGACTGAGCCACCCAGGCGCCCGATGCTTTGCTTTCTCACAAATTCCGGTCTCTTGGGTGAGGTCCTTGGGGGGACAAAGCCAGTGGTTCTCAAGGTGTGGCCGCTGGACTAGCAGGATGGGGGGGGGGGGACTGGCAAGATATGCAAATGAGGCTCCAGCCTGGAAGCTCTGGAAGCTCTGGAGGCGGGACCCAGTAATTTAGGCGCGAACAATGCCCTTCGGGTAATTCTGACTCACGCTGGTGCTATGCCCTTTCTTTTCCATCTGGAAGCTTTATGTGAGTGATGCCTGTATACACATATGGCCTCCTTCCGTTTTGACAGCTGCATAGTATTCTGCTGTATACGCTCATCCCTTCAGCAAACGTCTCCTGAGCGCCTACTCTGTGCCAGGCACTGTGCTATGCACTGGGCTTGGGGTGGGTGTGTGTGTGTGGGGGGGAAGTGGGGGAAGGACGCTGCGGCCAACAAAGCAGACAAAACGCTCTGCCTTCCAGGAACGACATTTAGTGAGCAGACAAAAAACAAATGACAACCCAATGTATCATTCTGAGCCAGGAGGTCATGTGGGGGTGGGGGTGGGGAATGAAAGCAGGGCAACAGGGTGCAGAATGACTGGGGAGCTATTTTGGAAAGACTGGTCAGAGGAGGGATCATGTAAAGCGAAGGTCTGAACCGAGCAAGGGAGGGAGCCAGGGGGAAATTCAGGGGAAACGCATCTTACAGAGGTAGGAGCTGGCCAGGCGCAAGGCGTGCTGGGGGGGGGGGGGGGGG
>NW_024412451.1:3279695-3282463 GCF_014898765.1 Herpailurus yagouaroundi | reverse complement strand
TCTAGCCACCCCTGATATGACACAGTTGGGCTGCCCTCTTGGGTTCTGCTCAAAGATGACGCCACCCTGAGCATCTCTGCACGGCCCAGGGCAGGAGCCCAAAGTGGACCGATTTGTTGACTTTGCTCCTATAAACAAGCCCAGAAGGGGGCTTCTGTTCTGGGGGCGGGGGAGGGAGGGGTGAGGGGGGGGGGGGGGGGGGGGGGGGGCCCAGGAGAGCCACCGCTGGAGTAGGAAGCTGGGGGAGGGAGGGGGGGCGTCTGCGGGGGAGCCGGCCCGTCTTTCTGCCCTAAATAGGCAGGGCTGGGCGCCTGGCCTCCCAGCTCCTCCCCCCTCCCTGCCTCCCGCCCGCCGTCCAGACAAGCCGCTTTTGTCTGAGGGTCAACCGTCGGCCCGCGGCTGCCGCCACCTCTGGCCTCACCCAGACCCATGTGGGACTCTTCCTGGATCTGTTTTCCAAAATGGGGTTAAGCCCTAGTGTCTCAGAGGCCCCATCTGTGTTGTTTCAGCCCCACCCCCTTCCCTAATGACCGCCGCTCCGCTAAAAGGGTTTTCACCTTCATTCATTCATCCCTGATAAGAAATGATCATTTCCTGCAGCAAGAAGGATCCGGGATAGACTCAACAGAAATTTCTCCTGGGGATGAGGGGCGATGGGAGACACGGGGGGGGGGGGGGGGGGGAGAGGGTAGGAGGGGGTTGAGGCTTCTGGGTAGGAATGAAGCAAGGGCAGGTGGAAGATGCCGTCCCCCAGGCAAGCGAACCTGCTGGGGCTTGTTGCTGTAGTACCAAGGCTACACTCACAGAAGGACTTTCCAGTAGGTGTTGGGGGGCAGGGGAGTGCTTCTTCCCAAGAGAAGGAGCAAAGGACTTAGCATGAGTCGCGGTCTGCCTATTGTATCCATATGAGGGAAAGAATCGGTCTGCAGCAGGAAGGACTTAAGGAAGCCTTGCAGAAGGACTTTCTGCTGCCGATAAGGGGCGGTGGGGGGGGGAGATGGGAGCATCCAAGAAGAGAAGGTCAAGGACTGGAGAAGGTGGACCCCATGGCCAAGGGATCTGCTAGGTAGCAGCGAATTGCCCTTCCAGCTGGACCACCTGAGCTGAGGCTCGAAGAGGGACATCCTAATAGGTGTTAAGGGGCCACGAGCACAAATGGAGGGAACACCTGATAGGGAGCAGGCCTTCTGAAGCTTAGCACACCCAAGAGACGGTGATGTCACTGCAGCACGGAGGACTTGAGTTAGACCATCGGAAGGACTTCTATTGGGCTGAAGGGACAGAGAACTTGAGGGGGGAGATCCTGGGGCTTGGGTGCTTTTACCCTTTCGAAATCAGAGCCTCGTTGTCAAAGTGAAACCCTACCCATGGTCTGGGAAGATGTGGGGGGCTCCTTGGCAGAGGTTGGGGGCGCATTCTGACCACTCTGCTTTCCTCATGCCCTCAGGAGGCCTTGCCTGGGCTCATCTGGGACCTGGGCCAGCAGCTGGGAGATCTGAGCCTGGAGTCTGGGGGCCTGGAACAGGAGAGCGGGCGCAGCTCAGGTAAGAAGGGCGTGCCTGGGATACCCCCATCTTTCCTCCTGCCCCCACCCCTGGCTTCCCCGCCCAGGCCCCTGATGATCTCTCCTCTTCTCCTTGGAATCCAGGCTTCTATGAAGACCCCAGTTCCACGGGGGGTCCAGACTCACCACCCTCTACCTTCTGTGGGGACAGTGGCTTCTCTGGATCTGGCTCCTATGGACGCCTGGGTCCCGCTGAACCGCGGGGCATCTATGCCAGCGAGAGGCCCAAGTCCCTAGGTAAGGTGGGTGGGGTTGGGGCCCTGAGAACCAGGGAATGGACAGTAGGAGAATGGTTTTGAGCCCAAGCTTCTGAGTCAGACTGACCTGGATTCGAATTCTGGCTGTGACATTCCCCTTTCGTGTGATTTTGAGCCTGTTGCTTCTTTCGGGGCCTCCGTGTCTCCCTCGGTTAAAGTGGGATTGATAACAGCACCTACGTTGTAGGGAAGTTTTGCATATTCAGGGAGCCTCAGCCCTAATTGCGATTAGACTTGGCACCCACAGTAGCCACTCGGGAAACAGGAACTGCTGTTGTCCATTTATACAAGTAAGTTTCTGAGCCCCTACTATGTGCCGGCGTAGCCCTATCCTAGTGGTGAGGGATGCAGTCGTGGAGGGGGTGGGGGTGGGGGTGGGGGAAGACCCCTGTCCTCAAGAAGCTGACTTTCCAGTGGGAGAGACAGATAATAAACAAGATAAGTCAGATACAGACAGACAGAGAAGAAAGTTAGGGGAAGGGGACCAGGGAGGGCGTCCTCTTTGGAATCGGCGAGGCAGTTGCCATTTTAGAAGACGCGGCCCCGGGGAAGAGGTCACTGAGACTGTGACATTTGAGTGGCGTCCTAAAATAAGTGAGGCAGTGGGCCAAACAGAGTGTTCCAGGTAGCGGGAACAGAAAGTGCAAAGGCCGTGAGGCTGGAACGTGACTGGCAGGTGCAACCAGGAAGCCAATGTAGCCCGAGACCTAAAATTACAGAGGAGAGGCGTCAGAGATGGAGGTCAGAGAGGCAGGGGCGGGACAGACCATTCAGGATCTTGTGAAGATCTGGTTATGAACCTGGTATGAGGGAAGGGGGGGGGGGGGGAGCAGGGGTTTTGATGACCGCGGGGGAGGAGGGGTAGGCAACTTGACCCTCCTAGGCTCACCTTAGAAGGGGCTTCGAGAGTCTCTCCACTCTCTTCTTTTTTTTTTTTTTTTTTTTTT
>NW_024412451.1:3269952-3279295 GCF_014898765.1 Herpailurus yagouaroundi | reverse complement strand
AGGCCTCGGGCCGCCGGGGCTCGCCCAGGGCTCGCAAGGCCGCGCGCTCCCAGTCTGAGACCAGCCTGTTGGGCCGCGCGGCCGCGGTGCCTCCGGGGCCCCCCAAGTACCCCACGGCCGAACGGGAAGAGCCCCGGCCGCCGAGGCCCCGTCGCGGCCCTGCGCCCACACTCGCGGCGCAGGCCGCGGGGTCCTGCCGCCGCTGGCGCTCCACGGCCGAGATCGACGCTGCGGACGGACGCCGCGGCCGTCCCCGAGCCCCGACAGCCCGCGGCCCGGGGCCCGGCCCATCCCCGTCAGCTCCGCAGCGCCGTCTTCTCTATGGCTGCGCGGGCAGCGACTCTGAGTGCTCTGCGGGGCGCCTGGGGCCCCTTGGACGCCGGGGTCCCACCGGCGGCGTCGGCGGCGGCTATGGGGAGAGTGAATCGAGCGCCAGCGAGGGGGAGTCGCCTGCCTTCAGCTCCGCATCCAGCGACTCAGACGGCAGCGGTGGCCTGGTGTGGCCGCAGCAGCTGGTGGCAGCCACCGCAGCCTCTGGGGCAGGGGGTGGTGCAGGTGGAGGGGCCCCCGCGGGCCCCGCCAAAGTGTTTGTGAAGATCAAGGCTTCCCACGCACTCAAGAAAAAGATACTGCGTTTCCGTTCGGGTTCTCTCAAGGTCATGACTACAGTGTGAGTTTGGGGGTTTGCTCGGGCTCCCCCTTCATGGCCTCTGCACCACCACACTCCCAATCACTGACCCTTCCATACCTCCCTTCCAAAGACCACCATTTTCTCTGCTTCCAAAGACCCTTCCTCACTGCCCCCATCCACTGCAGTCTTGGTTGAAAAGGCTCCCCCTCCACCATAGGGAGGAATGGGGGAGGAGCCCTGTTTGACCCAGTTCAGCTGCTGGCTCTGCAGCCCTTGGGCAAGAAAGTTCCCTTTGTCTGGGCCTCACTTTCCTCATCTGTATTATGGGTGTAATATGGTATGCGGAAGGGGTAATTCAGTTCGAATTTCCCCATTTTAGTTTAGACACTTAGTCCGTTTGTTCCCGTTCACCACTGTCACTGAACCCTCTTATTCCTCCTTTCCATGCCCAGATCTGGTGTCTTGGGCGCCCCCCCCCCAGTCACAAAGTGCCCCCATCCATGTCCCTGGATTCTTAAGCTATCCCCTTGGCACCGTGGTCAGAGACGCTGTGTCTGACCCAGGTGGTGCCTGCAGAGTGCCCTGGGAAAGGAAGGAGCACTGACTTTGGGGTTTTGAGGGTCAGTTAGGAGGTGGTAGCGCCTGGAAAGAAGGACTCTTTCGCCTCTATCCCGGGACAGTTATGGAGGATTAGGAGGTAGAAGAGGAGAAGGAAGATGGTTTCTATCTCATGCCCCCCCTTTTCTCCCCCCTCCCAAAGGGAGTGGGGAGAGCCCAGGATGACCCTCAGCTGTTCCAATCCAGTATTTTTTTTTCTTTTTTAAAATTACTGTATTTATTATGACGATGGTGACTCCCCAGTGCACAGGGGGGCCAGATTCTGTGTTTCTCTAACCTCTTTGTAAATAAATGCACACTGTTCCATACGTGGTGGACTCTCCTTCTGTGGTAAAATGGCTTTCCTTTGGACTCACGTTTAGTGAGCAACTACTATTTGCTTTGAACATAGGGGTCTAGAGCCAGGTGGCAGATCTCAGGGTGGGTCTCAACCTGATTTTCCTACCATGGGGCTGTTTTACCACAATGAATCTGACCTTTGATTGAGTTGCGTTTGGTCACAAACATGGTCTCATAAAAATATAAGTGAAGGGCCAACCCAAATTTCTTTTCTCAAAAGTCATCATAGTCAGTTTGATGTGTATCCTTGAATGTTTCCCTTTATGTGTTTGCATACATATGTGAATTTAAGTAACTATATAAATATATAACTATATTATACATATATACCATGTATATGTACGTATATACATATATAAATTGAACCATATATTTGCATTATTTATCACTTTTATTCTATTATTATTATTATTATTTTCATTTGGTGGTGTTAAGTCATCTGTGTCCAGAGATTTCTTTATGGGAAGGATTTTAATTAAGAATTAGATTGGGGGGGGGGGGGGGCCGCCCGGGGGGCTCAGTCGGTTGAGCATCCAATTCTTAATTTTGGCTCAGGTCATGATCCTAGGGTCCTGGGATAGAGTCCTGCGTTGGGCTTCATGCTGAGCCTGGAGCCTGCTTGGGATTCTCTCCCTCTCCCTCTCTCTCTTTCTCTCTCTCAAAAAAAAAAAAAAAAACAAAAACAAAACACAAAAAACAAATCGGTTTCTTTGATGGTTATGGTACTATTTAACTTTTCTATTTCTTCCTGTGTCAGTTTTACTAAGTCGTATTCTTCTAGGAAATTGTCCATTTCATCTCAATTTAGATGACATTTTCCTATCGTTGTATAATGATTGTTTTTTAAAGATTTTATTTATTTTATTATTTTTAATTTTTTTTTTTTTGAGAGAGTGTGTGAGTGAGCAAGGGGCAGAGAGAGAGGGAAAGAGAGAGAGTGTGGAGCCCGAAGTGGGGCTCAAGCTCACCTGAAGCAGGGCTTGAGCTCACCCAAAATGGGGCCGGAACTCACAAACCCTGAGATCATGACCTGAGCAGAAGTCGGATGCTTAACCCACTGCACCACCCAGGCGCTCTAAGATTTTATTTTTTCAACTTTTTTTTTTTTGGGGGGGGGGACCGAGAGAGACACAGCATGAATGGGGGAGGGGCAGAGAGAGAGGGAGACACAGAATCGGAAACAGACTCCAGGCTCCGAGCCATCAGCCCAGAGCCTGACGTGGGGCTCGAACTCACGGACCACGAGATCGTGACCTGGCTGAAGTCGGACGCTTAACCGACTGCGCCACCCAGGCGCCCCTCTAAGATTTTATTTTTAATTAATCTCTACACCCCACGTGAGGCTTGAACTTACAACTCCAAGATCAAGAGTTGCATGCTCTACCGACTGAGGCAGCCGGGTGCCCCCCTCACTGTATTATTATTATTAGCTGCATAAGAGTCCACTGTGGGATTGTCAGCTCTCCCAATTATTTTGCTGTTAGGGACCTTGCTGCAGGAATGTCCTTGTACATACCTCTATGTGCATATATGTATGTATTTCTGTAGGCTTCACTCCTAGAAATAGAATTGTTTGGTCATTAATGTACACTCATTTAAAAACTTTTAATTGAGGGACGCCTGTGTGGCTCAGCTGGTTGAGCATCCGACTTCGGCTCAGGTCACCATCTCATGGTTTGTGAGTTCGAGCCCCTCGTCAGTCGGGCTCTGTGCTGACCGCTCAGAGCCTGCAGCCTGCTTCGGATTCTGTGTCCCTCTCTCGCTCATGCTCTGTCTCTCTCTCAAGAATTAAAAAAAAAAATTAAAAACTTTTCATTGACATTGCCACACTTCCTCCCACTAAAAGCGCCTCAGCTGATATTTTCATTTCTTTTTTTTTAACCTTTTGTGATTTTATTTTTTTAAGTTTTTATTTATTTATTTATTTATTTATTTATTTTTTTTGAGAGAGAGAGACAGAGTGCTGGTGGGGGAGGAAAGGAGAGAGAGGGAGACACAGAATCTGAAGCAGGCTCCAGGCTCTGAGCTGTCAGCACAGAGCCCGACGTGGGGCTTGAACTCATGAGCTGTGAGATCATGACCTGAGCCAAAGTCGGACGTTCAATGGACTGAGCCACCCAGACGCCCCTCCCATGTTCTGTTTTAATTAGCATGTCTCTCTCCCGTTCCCTTGAGGCAACACATACTTTGGTATATTCATTGGCCCACTTGTAATTCAGTGAATTGCCTGTTCATACTCTTTGCCCATATTTCTATTGGATAAGTTCAATAATCATACCCATTTCATGGATGGATAACTAGAAGTTTGAGGAGGGGCCATTACTTACCCTGATCACACAGCAAGGAGGAGGGAGTTAGGGCTAGAACCCATCCCCCACCTGACCCCACAGTCAGGTGGAGAATGGTATTTGTTCTGCTTTGACTTTGTGTCTAGATGGGTGGGTCCACCTCTTGGTAGCTTTGAACTCTGAGAGAGCAGGAGACCAGGCCAGCTGTGCTCACCTGCATCTCCACTGCCCACGGAGGCACTGGGGAAAGAGCAAGGAACAAAACAGAAAAAAAGCTTCCTTCCTTGTGGAGTTTCCATTCTAGAAGGTGGGTGGGCAGTGTGTGTGTATGTATAAACAAGTATTTCTTTTTGCATACCAATGAATAAAAGTCATTTTTAAAAGTTTGCCAAGGGGCGCCTGGGTGGCGCAGTCGGTGAAGCGGCTGACTTTGGCTCAGGTCATGATCTCATGGTCCGTGGGTTCGAGCCCCGCGTCAGGCTCTGTGCTGTCAGTTCAGAGCCTGGAACCTCCTTTGGATTCTGTGTCTCCCCCTCTCTCTGCCCCTCCCCCACTCGCACTCTGTCTCTATCAAAAAATGAATAAACGTTAAAGAAAAAAAAATTTAATAAATAATTAAGTAAAATAAAAGTTGGCCAAGGGATGCCTGGGGGGCGCAGTCGGTTAAGCATCTCACTCTTGATCTTGGTTCAGGTCATGATCTCAGGGTTCGTGAGTTCAAGCCCAGCATCGGCTTCTGCACTGATGGTGTGGAGCCTCCTTAGGATTCTGTCTTTCTCTCTACCCCTCCCCTGCTTGTGCTCTCTCTCTCTCTCTCTCTGAAAAATAAATAAATGTTAAACAAAAAATTAACAAAAAAACAAAAAAACCCCACCCCAAACAAAAAATAACAGCTGACTATGAAATTGAGCATTTATTGCATGCCAGACTCTATTCTCAGTGACTCAATCCTCACAGCCTCGAGGGTATATTAGAGAGATGATTTATGGATACTAGTATGCCCACTTCACAGATGGAGAAACCGAAGCACAGAGATGTTAAGTAACCTACGTGAGGCTGATAAGTAGCAAAACCAGAATGGAAGTTCAGGTTGCCTGAGAGTCTAGGCTCTTAAGCGCTGTCCGACATAGCCTATATGGATTCTCTCTAGAAGGCTACGAAAGGAACCGCTTACAGGCGTGGGAGCTGGGGGGCGGGGCAGGGGCGTTGACATAACAAATAAATACATTCTGTAATTTGCTAAAGGTGACAAGGATTATGGGGGAGAACTGAGCAGAGCTATGAGGAAATTGGGTGGGGTGAGGGAGCAGAGATGTTTGTGATTTTAAGTAGAGTCATCTGGACGGTCTCACTGAGAAGGGGACATTTGGACAGAGATCTGAAGGAGGTGGGGGAAGTGAGGCATGCGAATAGCATGGGTGAGGAACAAAAGGGTGGGAGCAGCCGGAGTGGGGGGCAGAGAATCGTAGTGTCTACCACACTGTGTGGGGCCTCATGGGCCATGGTGAGGATTTGGGTTTTTACTTGGAGGGAGGTGGGAGCCATGGGAGAATTCTGAGCACAAGAGGGACTTAGAGGTTTTTTTTGGGGGGGGGAGGTGAAAGGGTTAACAGCTCTATTGAGATATAAGTCACATATCTGGGCGCCTGGGTATCTCAGTCGGTTAAGCTTCTGACTCTTGATCTCAACTCAGGTCTTGATCTCAGGGTTGTGAGTTCAAGCCCCCAGCTGGGCTCCACGCTGGGCCTGAATCCTACTCAACAAATAAAAAAGTCAAGGGGCACCTGGGTGGCCCAACTCTTGGTTTCAGCTCAGGTCATGATCTCTCAGTTCTTGCGTTCGAGCGCCGCGTGGGGCTCTGGGCTGATGGCATGGAGCCTGCTTGGGATTCTTCTCTCTCTTTCTCTCTCAAAATAAATAAACATTTTTTAAAACGTTGAGATACAATTCACAGACCATAACATTCACCCAAATCGAGTTCAGTGGCTTTCAGTGCGTTCACAGAGTTGTACGACTCTCCCCACAATCAGTTGAAGAGTATTTCCATCCCAATAAGGATATTTGCATCCAGTATCTCCAGCCCCTGACAACCACTAACCTACTCTCTCTGTCTCTGTATTTTGGCCCATTCTGGACATTCCATACAAAGGGAATCATGCTATAAGTGACCTTTTGTGGCCGACCTCTTTCACTCCGCATGATGTTTGCAAAGTTCATCCACATGGGAGCACGTACCACGGCTTCATTTCTTTTTTACCGCCGAATGATCGTCCGTTGTCTGGACGGACACACCACATTGAGCTTTCCCGCGCCTCGGCGGATGGACATTTGGGTTGTTTCCACTCTGGGGCTATTATGACCAAAGCCGCCGGGAAACATTCAGGTACAAGTGTTTGTCTGGAGGTATGTGTTCATTTCTTTTACGTAGATACCTAGGGACTGGAATTGCTGGGTCCTACGGTGACTCTTTAGCCTGTTAAAAAACTGCCAGGCTGTTTCCTACCCTGGCTGTGCCGTTTACCTTCCCACCTCCTCGCCAACACGGGCTATTATCTGGGGGCTCCCTTTCAAACAGGGTCCCTCTGGCTGCTCTGTGGGGCCCCGGATGAGGGAAGCCAGCGAGGAACTGTGGCTGGACCAGAGTGCCAGCCGCAGAGGAGGCGAGAAGAGACTGCAAGCCGGAGTTCATGGCAGTCGTTACCAGATCAGTCGTGGGGCGTGAGGGAGGCAGGGCAGGGGAAGAATGACCCCAAAGATTTACTATCAGCTGGCTGAGCCTGCAGTAGGAGGGGGTTTGGCGGATGGGGCTCAGTGTTGGACGCGTCGAGTGCGAGACACCCGCGGACACCCAGCCGGGAATATACAGTGGGCCATTGGGTATGGGACGCTAGAACCACTCCTGGCGTTCACGGCCCATTGCTTGAATAATTAAAGTCAAAGCGGAAGCCGAATCCAGGGTCTCAGTTTCCCCCTCCGGAAAATGGGCACAATAGCACCACTGACTGCTAGGCTCTGACGAGGCCGGGGCGACTCCTGGGCAGCACAGGGCGGGCTTGCACGTCTGAAAACTGAAGGTACACGTCGGGTGGAAAGACGGCTGGGGGCTGCAGCTCCGGCGAGAAAGGGAGGGCATTTAAGTACGGTTCGAGCAGCGTCCGTCCGTCCGTCTCCCCACCCCCCGGCGTCTGGCCGCCGTCAGAAAGCAGGATAGGAGATTGGGTCGTCACCCTGGCTTCCCCCACTCTCAGCTGGGTTTCCTCCTTGGGGGCGGCCGGGGCCAAAGTCGCTGATGGAAACCAGCTGCGGGAGGCGCAGAGGCTCGGCGCACGCCCAGGCCCCTCCCCGGCGCCGGCAGACCCCGCAGAGGGGGGAGGACGAGGGCGCCCTGGCTCCCCTCCCCCCTTCCGCAGCCGGGCCCGGGGCCCTGGCACGTCCGGCGCGCCTGATGCTTTCCAGATGTGAGCCCGGTTCCCTTCCCCCACCTGGCCCTGTGGCTTCTGCGGGGTGGCGGGGGGAAGCGGGGAGTCAGGGTCGGATACCCTCAGATCACCGGCACCCGGGCGGTGTCCCCTCCCCGCTCGGCTCGCGTCCCCATCCAGTCGGCCAAAACCGCGTAGGGAAGGGCTGACGGCGAGGAGAAGCTCCCTCCAGGGCCTCCCCCTGCTCCCCCAACGCCCGCCCCTTGGGGCGCGCCTCAGCCAGCCCACGCCCCTCCTGGCCCGCCCCCCACCCCGGACGCGCCCCTTGGGGGGAACCCCGCCCCTGGCCACGCCCCCCCGGATCGCCCCTAGGCCACGCCCCCGGGGCGCGCCCCGCAAGCCCCACCTCCGCCACCGTCCCCGGCGGGAGGCTTGGTCTGCGAGTTGGTGTCTCCGTGCGCTTCTGTGCGTGTCTCTCGGGTGTCCGTGTTTCTCGGTCCCTGTCTCGGCCTCTCCATTTCTGTCTGTGTGTCTCTCCTCTGCCCTGCATGTCTCTGTCTCTCTGTCTTTGCGATCCTCGGCCTGTCTCTGTCTCACCTAGTCCCTAGGTCTCTATCTCTCCAAATTTGTCTCTGCGTCCCCGTCTCTCTCGGCCTCTCCCTGCATCTCTCTCCCCTTCTCTTTGAATTTCTCCTGTCCCAGTGCGTCTTCAGTTCTCTCCCTCCGGCCTCCTGCCCCGCCACCCTGCTGTGTCCCGGCGTCCCTCCCAGGTCTGCGTCCCCCGCCGGCCCCGCGGGGACGCCCTGCCCTCCCAATTTCCACCTCCGCCTACGGCTTTGGTGTCGGCGGGCCGCGGGCGCCCCCGTGTGGCCATCGGGGGGCTGTCACGAGAGGCCCGAGGGTTGGGTATGGGCGCCCCCAGGGATGTGACCAGTGCAAGACAGAGACCCTGTGGGTGCCCCTGATGACCCCGGGAAACGGCGTGGGACGCCAAGAGACTGTGTGAGCGTGTACTATCGCGAGCTTGTGACGTTGTGTGTGTGGCTGTGTGACCTGGTGACATTTTGTGACAACCAGAAATAGTGTGTCTGTGAAACCATGTGTTAGGCAAGAGAGGCTGTGTGCGACTGAGTGTGTGACATGAGAGGTCGTGACGCGCAGGTGGCTGTGTGGGACGCCGTGAGGCTGGATGTGCCTGCGACACCATTTGGGGGACTGTGACATCAGGAGGCCGGATGTGACAGCGAGAGGTTGTAGGGCACAGAGTGCAACATGGGGAGGACACGAGGGCTGTGGGGGCCACAGGGTGACAGGGTGAATGAGTGTGACACACCCAGAGGTGGCGTGAGAAGGCAGCGTGACGGGCCCCGGGCAATGGGTGTGACAGAGGGACCACGTGAGTGTGACCGTGTGTGTCAGCCACGCTGGTCAACTGTGAGACACTGACGATGTGCGACACACGGCAGGTGGGACAGCGAGAGACTGTCACGGTGTTGGGACAGCGCGTGAGGCCGCGCGCCACTGTGCGGGACACTCGGAGATGACAACACGAGAGAGACCTTGTGCGCGTGTGTCCCTAACATACTGGGTGACGGTGAAAGCGCGGGCGAAGTTGCCACCGGGGGTGAACGAGACAGACAGAAGTTCCAACTGCGTGTCAAGGTGTGTGACGTCTTGAGACGTGGCGTGTGACGCGGCCGAGCTGTGTGTGCCCATCTGAGACAGCGTGTCTGGCTGCGGCGCGTGAGGAGGCATCGGTGATGCTGGGCCACACGAGGAGAGACGGGGAGCCCCCGTGTGTGGCGCTGGGCGGAGGGGGAGGGGCCGCGACTGTGACGAGCGAGCGCGGGTCAGTCGTGAGACTGTGTGGCCCCCGCCGCCGCCGCCGCGCGCGGGACAGAGCGTGCAGCACGTCGATCTGAGGGACCGCGAGGGTGAGCCTGTGTGCTGGGAGGGGTGGTCTGTGGCGGGACGACGCAGGTGGCCGGCGGGACGGGGTGGGAGAGCACGTGTGCTGGAGGGGCCGCGCGGGACCCGCATCCGAGGTC
>NW_024412451.1:3266999-3269852 GCF_014898765.1 Herpailurus yagouaroundi | reverse complement strand
GGGGGGGGAGGGCGGGACAGCGGTGGTGGCAGCAAGGAGGAGGCGGGCCCTCGGGGGCTGCTCCTCGGGGGAGGGGGCGGGGCTGACTAGGGAGCGGGGGGGGGGGGGGGGGGGGACCCAGACTCGGTCTCCCAGGCTCTGCCACCTGCCTGCCATCCCGGCCCTGAGCAGCAACAGGTAGGAGGCTCCGGTCTCACCCCACGGCGGATCCCTGTGCCCCATCGCAGCCGCCATCTGTCCCCCTAGGAATGAATGAATGAGTGAATGAATGACTTCCTACGTCTGCGTCTCCACCAGCCTGTCTCTCCCCAGCCCCTCCACCCCCCTCTCCCTGTCCCCCTGTCCCCTCTCTCCTCTGTCCCTTTATCCACCCCCCCACGCCTCTCTCTGCCCCTCTATCATTGTGCCTTCCTCTGTCCTTCCATGTGCCCCTCCCTTTATCCTTTCCCACCCCCTGTCTCCACCCCTCCTGGACCCTCCACCTCCCCTTCTCTGTCCCTGCCCTGTCCCTTCATCCCCTCTGTCCCCCCTGGATCACTCTGTCTTTTTTCTTTTTCTTTTTTGACCCCTCTCCTTGTCCCCCCTCCCCCCACATCGCTTCATCCCTCTCTTTATTTCTTCGGTGCCTCGGTCACTCTGTGGCTCCCTCTGCCCCTCCATGTGTCCCTCTCTCCATCCTCTCTGCCCCTCTCCCAGTCATGGCCGAGTTGCCCGCCGCCCCCCCGCCCCCCCCAGCCCTCTGTTGGGCGGCTAATGAGCAGAGGCGCCTTTGAGGTGGCCAGGCCGGGCGTGGGGGAGCTCCCCAAGGGGGCCGGAGGGGGCAGCTGCTGCCAAGGCCCTAATGAGGCCCCCTCTGCGCCCTTCCCGCCGCGATCTTAATTCCTTGTTCTCCCCGAGCCGCCGCTAATTGGCCTGGGGAGGGCCCCCCTCCTGGCTCATGCTCTGTCCCCGGGGGCTGAGGACACCTGGATCCCCATCCAGCACCTGTGGCCCTGTTCTTCGGTCCCTCCCTCCACCTGCCAGGCAGCCTTATCACTGGACTTCCCTCCGGCCTTCCCTCGCCCGTCTTTGTCCTTCCCTCCATCTAGGTACCCCGTCTCTGCACCCCTCCGTCCCTCCTCGGGCCCCTCTGGCCCTCCCTTGGCCTGCCTCTTGCTCGCCCATCTGTAGGTCCCTTCACTCCTCCTCTTTCCTCTGGCTTCCTGTCCCTCCCTCCACCTCCGGGCACCCCGTTCGTACGCTCTTCCATCCACACCCCTGTCGCCGGGTCCCACTACCGCTGCCACCCCTACCTGGGGACCCCGGCTTGTCCTAACCTACCCCGTCAGCCCCTACTCCCGCCCGGCGTTTAAACTCTTCCCCGCCCTTAGCCATGTCCAACAACATGGCCAAGATCGCGGAGGCCCGCAAGACGGTGGAACAGCTGAAGCTGGAGGTGAACATCGATCGCATGAAGGTGCGGGGTGGGCTTGGGGAGGCCGGAGGGAGCTGCGGGGCCGGAGGCCGGACCCCGCGCTGTTGGAGGCGGGGCCCGCGGGAAGACCCTCTCCGGAACTGGGCGGGACCGGGGGGGGCGGGGCCGGGAAGGACCGGGGCGGGGCCGGGGCGGGGAAGGGGCGGGGCCTTGGGCGGAGAACGGACCGCGCCCCGGCGGGCGTCCGCAGGTGTCGCAGGCGGCGGCCGAGCTCCTGGCCTTCTGCGAGACGCACGCCAAAGACGACCCGCTGGTGACGCCGGTCCCCGCCGCAGAGAACCCCTTCCGCGACAAGCGCCTCTTTTGCGTCCTGCTCTGAGTCTTCGCGACAGCTTACCCCCTCCCTCGCCAAAGAGTGAATCCAATAAACGTGGCGGCTGTGGTGGTACCTGTGCTTTTGGGGAAACTGAGGCACGCACAGAGCTTGGGGCCATCACGGGGGACCCTGTCCCTCCACGGCCCTCCTGAGTGTGTTTGGAGTGTGTTGGGGGTGAGGATGTGTGGCGTGGGGGGGGGGGTTGTGGATGGGGAGGGTGTACCGGAGGAAGTGAGCACCCCGGACTCTGACCTGCACTGGGCCCTCCGCGACCCTGAACTTATTTAATCATCCCCACAGCCCCAGAAGGCAGCTGGCTACTTGAATAGTATCCATTTTGCAGGGGACGAAACTGAGCCAAAGGAGGTCCCCTCACTCCAAGTTACACAGCTGGGAGGTAATGAGGGATAGACTGTGGCCTCCAGCGCTGAACCCCCGAACCCCTGAGCTGGCCCCTCTCCTCTCCAGGAGCCCCCCGTGCCCACCCCTCCTTTCCCTCTCCCTGAGTGACTCCACCCCCTGCCACGGGCTTACCTCTGTCCGTAGCACTGACCTCTGTTCATTCATTTGTCCCGTTCATTCTTCCAAGCCCTCCCTGAGGACCTACCTACCTGCTCTGTGACCAACCTTGTTCTGGGTGAAGCCGGGGACATAGTTGGGACCGAGACAGCCCTTGGCTTTGCCCTCTTGAGGCTCAGAATCCAATAGGAGACCCAGACGTGTCCCTAGATAGTCATGACCCAGACAGGGCAGGGCTGGGCTCGGGGAGCTCCGAGGGAGCGCTTGACTCAGCTTGGGCGCCGGGGAGGGCTTCCTGGAGGAGGGCACATCTGAGCTGGGACATGGTGGTAATAACACTTGGGGACCCAGAGGAGAGAGAAGCGTGGCTGGAGGGAGAGGAGACAAATTGAGGTGTGACGTTCCTCCCTTCGGTGGTTATTTTCTTTGTTCTGGGGACACAGGGCTGCCTCAGTCACAGTTCCTGCCCTGTGTTTCTCACTTCACACATTGGTGGCCCACAGGACATTTATAGCCTGCAGTTTTATATATATATATATATATA
>NW_024412451.1:3243287-3266899 GCF_014898765.1 Herpailurus yagouaroundi | reverse complement strand
TTTTTTTTTTTTTTTTTTTTTTTTTTTTTTTTTTTTTGGTTCTCTACTTTTGGCCTACATAACGTTTAAAAATGTTCTTGACTTGGTTGCCAAATTGAAAAATAGGAGTACTTCACATAAAAGTCCTTATTTCTGGCTTCTCCCAAATCGGAAGTTCTGGTGACCTCAGGCCTGCCTAAGCCCTCGGGGTGACCCGGAGGCTGGGGGATGGGACCCGGGCTTCGCGGTTCACCAGAGTCTCCGCGTCCCTGTCCTACCGTCTCCTGGTTAAGGCGGCCGAGTCCCAGGGGGTTCTTCCCGCGGCGTGAAGAGTGGGAAATGTCTTGAATGTCGAAAATGAGGAGACGCAGACCTCAGACCCGGTGAGGTGGCTGGAGGGCCACTGAGTTAGAGACCGCCCCCCCCCCCCGGGGGTCCTCACAGACTTCTTCTCTCCAGAGGAACACCTGTGCTCCCCAGCTTGGGGCTAACGGGGTGGAGGGGGGGTTGCTGGACCCCTGGACCTGGATGGAGCCCCCTCACTGGGCCTCCCCTCCCTAGAGGGGGCCATGCGTGCTTCTGGTGAGCGCTCCATTATTCACATCGGATTGGGGTCCCCTGGGCCCCGACTCCGAGCTTCCTGCTGGATCGAGGCAGAAGCTTCTGTAATTACATCTCCCTCCTGCCTCCCACCTCTCAGCCGGCTCCAGCCCCGGTTGCATCATGTCTGTGGGAGCCCCGGGGGAGACTGGGGACAGAGAGAGCCAAGGATGAGCTGGGGAGGAGGGATGCCGGGAGGGAAGTCGCCAGAGGATTCTGGAATTTCTCAGACCCGGCATCCTTGCCTCTTAGAACCTGAAAGGCGAAGGAATCTCCAATTGCAGGACCTCAGAGGGCCAGCATGCTGGAGTCTTTCAACCCCGGGGGGGGGGGGGGCAGAATCCTCTTCCCCTGTTCGGCTAGGATCCAGAGCTCTGCACCTCACGAGTGTGTAAGGATCTCTTGAGCCTAGACTGTTGGGATTTTTAGACCCTTTCAGCTTCGAAATCTTGGGGCTGTAGGGGCTGTAGATCCCTTCTCCTGACTTCCTGACCCCGTGTGGGGAAGGGAGGGTGGGCAGGAAGGGAGGTCTACCTGGAGGAGGCGGGGGAGGCCGGATGAGCCAGACAGAGCAGGTCCCGGGTGACCAGCATCTATGCGTGCAAATCTGGATAATCTTGTTAGCGGGTATGACTTGGGAGCACGGGCTTCTGGTAACCCGCTGCTCTATCCGGCCAGCCCCAGCTGTGAGGTCAGCTCTGCGGTCAGAGCCAGGCCAAGAGGCAGAGAGGTGACCGCCTGGGGAAGTGATTGCAGTCAGCAGTCCCCTCCCTCTTAACCCCCAACCCCGAGGGCTGCCCCTGCCGGGCTCTCTTCCCTCTGTACCCCACAGGCCCTGAGCAGTGCTTGGTTCTGCTGAAGGGGTCTGGGGGCAGGGTGGCCCCGAGCCACAACTGTGACCATCACTTCCTGGAGTCCTGTTTCTGAAGCCCCAACCTCACTTGATTGTTGGATAACCCCTTCCCTTCCCCCGAAAGACCCGGTTTATCCCCATGTTTCAGACGTGGCATCAGGCACAGGGCGGTGACATCACCTGGCCAGTGGGGGCTTGAGGTGGGAGTGGGGGCCGACGGATGAGCTCTTCCAGAAGCGACTGGAGGTGTCGGGAGGGGGCTTGCAGGACGGAAGTGAGGGGCGCCCCCCCCGCCCCCCCGCAAAGGCAGGGCAGGGACGACAGGGGAGAGCCCCCTGGAGCAGGGGTGAGGGGCAGAGTCTGGCGGGTAGGCAAGGGCCCATTTGCGGTGCAGGAAAGGGCGGTGGGCAGAGGAAAAGGGCCTCTGACCGAAGGTGTTGGGACCTGCCGATGAGGGACAGGTTAGGATGGGCACACAGCGGCTCCTTGCAGCGGCCAGAGGGCACAGGAGGACAGGTAGGCTTGGCAGGTGTCAGAGCTGACGCGGCTGTGCTCACTCCTGTCTGTGCGTGGGGCGGGGAGGGGTACAGGGTGCGTCCATCCTCCTCCCTTCCCCCAGGGCAAGGTCAGGAGGCTGGGAGCCAAGAGAGGGTTGGGCCCAGGGCAAGGGTGGGGGGACGTGAGTTCAGCCGCAAGGCCAGATGGGGCCCAAGCAGGCAGGCAGGCAGCCGGAGGCCTTGGCCAACAAGCAGGGGTGGGGGAGGCCTGGGGGGGGGGGGCAGGTGACTCAGGGGAGGGCCTGCCGGTGCAGGCTCCAGCTCTGACCTTCCTCTCCCTCCCCTGTCCCCTTGCCGCACACCGAGGGGGGCCGTGGACGGCGCCCTGCCTCCGAGCCCCTCTGGGGCCCTCCCCCTGGGCACACAGTTAAGCGGGTGGGAGTCTGTGGAAGGAATAACGACCTTCTGCCCCCACTGTCCACACCACGCCCCCAGCAAGCGCGAGGCAGCCACTCCAGGAAGGAGGACATCAGGGCCGAGCTAGACCAAGTCGTTGTCCGGAGTCACACAGCAAGTGGCCGGCGGGTGGCGGACGGGGGTGCTTCCAGAACCCGTGTCTTCCCAAGGCGCCGGGCAGCAAACCTTCCCTTGCAAACCGACGCGGGAGACACAGCCACGAAGAGGCCCACAGGCCCGCGGGACCCAGGCACCGACACCCTCAACAAGACGGTCAACAGGCACCGACGGGCGAGTGGACCTTCGAGGAAAGGGACGCCAGAGTGCACACACACACACACACACACTCACAGCGCTCTTCCAAGGCTCACCCGGGTGACACTAATCCCACACAGACCCGCACATGAAGGTCACACGTCCACCACGGTCCCTGGCACACCCTGCCCCCGGGTGGGGGGGGGGCGCCCCGCCCCACCCTGCCCAGGTTCTGTGCCTGCCGGCGCCAGCTGTCCCTGGGCTGTCCTGTCCTCTCCTCTGCCCCTCTGTCCGCGGTCCTTCTGGGGACGCCTGAGTCGCATTCGACCAGTGTGAGAGGGAGGAGGCTGACTCACCCACCCGGGGCGGCTCCTTCCCACGGTTCCCCCGCCCGTGGAAGCCGCCCGCCCCCTCATAGCACAGCTGGGGCGACCTTTCACCCCAAGGCACCTGCAGGAAGAGGAACCCTTTGTGGCCCTTGCTGTGGGCGTGGCCCCAGCTGGGCAGGATGTCAGGGTTCCCGGAAAGTAAGTGGAAGTGTGTCCAGCACTGACATTGGCCCCGGGACTCCCGGCCCCCAGTGGCACAGGTGGATAAACTGAGGCCTGGAGGGGGGGCAGGGTGTGTGAGGCCTCACTGGGCATGGGAGCAGAGTGGACTTCCTGAACGCTTCACGTCCCCAGTGGGGACAGGAAGCCAGTGGGAGGGAGGCTCCAGGAACCAGAGCTACCCCCGCCCCCCCCCAACTCCCCTGATGCTTCGACAGGACAGAAGCCTGCCAGGCATCATCTTTCATTAATATGATACAACTTCCTGAGTTCCCTCTGGTCTGTCTGGGGACCGCAGAGCATGGGGCGGTGGCAGGTTGGTGGGGGGGGGGGACCACATAGCTAGGAGGCCTGAGGCCCATACACACGGGTGCTTCCCCCCCCCTCAGAGCCCCTGCTATGGCTGAAGCTGAGGCCGGAAGCGGGGATGCCAGCTGGACACGGGCGATAGGGAGAGGGGGAGAAGGGGTGCGGGGGTTGTGGTCACCGAGGGGCCTGGGTACAGAGAGGGGAAGTCTGCAGCTACCCAGTGTCCGGCCCTGGAGATCGGGAGCATCCCTCCTGGCCTTGGACATGAGGCAACACGGGCACAGGCTCTCTCCTTGTGACAAAGGGGGCTCTGGGATGGGCCACTGGCCACTGTTGGCCGCCAGGCCCGTGAAGCTGGTGTTAGTTAGTGGTGGGATGGGGACAGGAGCTCAGGGCAAATGGAGTTTGTCATCCCTCTACTCAAACGGGCCTCCCCTAAGGGGTATCCGACAGGGTCTCGGGCCCTTAGGGGCGGGGAGGCTGAATGGGGAGCCGCTGACTCAGTGGGAACCAGGACCTGTTACCAGCTGGGACACGCAGGCCGACCACACTGGCCCGAGGGCGGCGGTGGCCGGGGGTGTGTTTGGGGTGTGGGAGAGAACCATGTGACAGTGATGTTGGAGTCTTGGATTGCTGTCTGTGGCCAGAATTATTCCTGGAAGTCAAGGTCACCAGAGCTTGGCCTAAGGGCCTGGGATTGCTGGAGCAAGAAGCCGGAGGGTGGGAGGGCGCTCCCCTTTGGTGCTCTTGGAAGCCCTGGGTTTCCCCCCCCCCCAGCCCCCCCCCCCCCCCCCCCCCCGACGGCGGGGACACCAAGTCCCAAGTCCCCCGAATCCCTCTTCCCAGACTCAGCTGGCCGGGTGAGCTTGCAAGTTGGGATGGGCTCCAGGGACTGGCATTTTTTCCTCTGGCTCGGCCACCTCCTTCTCCAGCCTTCTGGAAGGAGCGAATTGTGTCCGGGGAACAGAGATCGCAGTAATGCCTGTAAAACACTACATCGGGGAGGAATTTCCTGGTCATTTCTCAATCCCTGGGCAGTGTCCTAACCCCGGGGCCCGGAGCCCAGAATGGATCCCAGAGGCCACCCCCAGACGGCCTCTCGGACCGGTCAGCTGTGCCCCTTAGGTCTTGTCCCGGTGTGCCCCCGAGTGTGACATTCAGTGGTCCCCACGCGGGGGCCCCCGGGGAAGGGGGAAGAGCAGAGAGAGACCCTCCTGCGAGGAAGTGGCAGGTGGCTCAGTGAGGGCACCTGGACCGGGCAGGGGAGATGGAGAGAGCCCGAGGTTGGGGAGGGGTGCCTCTAGAGCAAGCAGGGGAGGGGAAGGCGGGGCAGAGGGAGGAAATGAAAAAGCCGGGGCCAGGCGAGGAGGGAGGGAGGGAGGAGGAGGGAAGCAGGGAGAAGCTGACACACACAGACCAACACAGCCAGACACAGACCTCGGCTGACAGGAGAGCGGGGGACAGAGGAGGCACTGACAGAGAAGGCAGACAGAGGTGCGGTGAGGAGGGGAGAGAGAGGGAGAGAGAGGAGAGAGGCAGACAGACCGACGGGTGGACCTTGGGGTTGACCATGGGGAGGGCGGTGGGCATCTGAGTGGGGCTTGGGGGGGCAGACCCGGCTCCCCCTCACACCCCCCCCCCCGCCCCCTCGGGACCCCTCTAGTCCAGGAGGCAGGGGGGATGGCGGATTCGTGCAGGAACCTCACCTACGTGCGGGACTCGGTGGGCCCAGCCACCAGCACCCTGATGTTCGTGGCGGGCGTGGTGGGCAACGGGCTGGCACTAGGCATCTTGGGGGCGCGGCGACGGTCACGCCCCTCGGCCTTCACCGTGCTGGTCACCGGACTGGCCGTCACCGACCTGCTGGGCACTTGCTTCCTGAGCCCCGCGGTGTTCGTGACCTACGCCCGCAACAGCTCGCTGCTGGGCCTGGCCCGGGGCCGCCCCACGCTCTGCGACACCTTCGCCTTCGCCATGACCTTCTTCGGCCTGGCCTCCACGCTCATCCTCTTCACCATGGCCGTGGAGCGCTGCCTGGCGCTCAGCCACCCCTACGTCTACGCCCAGCTGGACGGGCCGCGCTGCGCCCGCCTCGCCCTGCCTGCCGTCTACGCCTTCTGCACCTTCTTCTGTTCGCTGCCCCTGCTGGGCCTGGGCCAACATCAGCAGTACTGCCCGGGGAGCTGGTGCTTCATCCGGATGCGCGCCACGGAGCCGGGCGGCTGCGCCTTCTCGCTGGCCTACGCCAGCCTCGTGGCCCTGCTGGTGGCCGCCATCGTCCTCTGCAACAGCTCCGTCACCCTGAGCCTCTGCCGCATGTATCGCCGGCAGAGGCGCCACCAGGGCTCGCTGGTGCCCGGGCCCCGGGCGGGAGAGGACGAGGTTGACCACCTGATTCTGCTGGCTCTCATGACGGGCATCATGGCCGTGTGCTCCCTGCCTCTCACGGTGAGTCCTCTCCGCAGCTGGAGGGGGAGGGGGAGGGCGGCACCCGGCTCTGTCCTCCAGCGGTTGCGCCCGTTTCACGGATGGGGACGCTGAGACCCCCCGACGAGGCCGGAGGCTTTGTCCGTGGCCAAGCAACTCCCAGCTTTCCGGAGAAGTCTGTGCCCCCCCCACCCCGTGCTTCTGCCCTATTGGACCCCTGCTGACCCCTGGTCTCCCAGCCTTGCACATCTCTGGCACCCCTCCAAACACACCCCAACCTTCCCCTACCCCCGCGGTGATGACAAGATCCACCGTTCATTGCGCGCTTGCTCTGGGTCCACCCTGTGCTCTGCGGTTTACAAATTCTCTCCGGAATAATCTTCAAATGACCCGTGGCACCCATTCCACGAGCACTTAGCAAGGAACGGAACAAAGTTCCTGTCCCGTCGCTATTTTTACTGGTGGAGGGTCATGTGTCTTGCCCACATGCACACAGAGCCAGGTCTGGACCCCAGATTCCAGGGTCTGCTTCCCCACCCCCCCCCCCCCCCCGGCCCTTCCCACCCCAGCCCCACTCTCCCGGCCTCGCCCCTTCCCTGCAGAGCCCCTGCCTGCTTCTCCGGGGAACTGGGACGTGGCAAGGCCACCTGGTCATCCGGCCCTGTATTCTGGGCCTCGGCTTCTCTTTCTGTAAAATGCGAGGGCTGGGCTAGATTTGGGGGCCGTCCAACCTTAGGGGGCGGGGGTTACGGACAACTCAGAGGCTGGAAGGTGTGGACACACACACACACACACACACACACGCAGGGGCTACGGCCCCGGGGCACACCCACACAACCCCAGCTCTGTCCCTCCAGGCTGGTACTTTCCTGGGACTCTCTCTCCCTCTGCGCGGCCCGGATGCATTTCTCACTTAGGTTACATCTTATCTTATTTCCTTCCTTTTCTAAAGGGCGCCCCTCCCTCATTCCTGCCAGCGACCCAAGTGGAAGGCGGGGCGTGAGGGCGGGGGCGGGGGGGGAGGGTGGGGGGTTCACGGGTGCTTCTTAACGCCCTCGCCCTGTCCCCAGGTCCGAGGCTTCACCCAGGCCATCGCCCCGGACAGCAGCGAGGTGGGGGACCTCCTGGCCTTCCGGTTCAACGCCTTCAACCCCATCCTCGACCCCTGGGTCTTCATCCTCTTCCGCAAGGCTGTCTTCCAGAGGCTCAGGACCTGGTTGTGCTGCCTGTGCCCCAGTCCTGCCCACGGCGACTCGCAGACACCCCTCTCCCGGCCCGCCTCGGGGAGGAAGGACTCAAGGGCCCCCACTGCTCTTGGGGGGAAGGAGGACAGATGGGTGCCCCTGTCAGCCTGGGGCGAGGGGCGGGGGGGACGCTTACCCCAGGCACAGCGACCCGCCAGCACCACGGGAACGTCATCCAAAGAGGGGTCGGCGGCAGCCTGCTCCCTCTGCTGACCCGGCTGCCGCGATCTCCTGCCCTGTGTCCCGGAAGCAGGAGCCGGACACACAGGGGCGACACGGCTGCTGGTGGACAAGCGGGGATGAGTCTCGGGGTCCTTGTCTGCTGGAATCTCGACCCCCTGAATGCGGGGGGTGATCAGCTGCTATTCCCCTATGTCTCCTTCTTCAGGGTGGCCACGGCAGGCTCTGGGAGAAGAGGGAGGGACAGAGGGGACGTTCGTCCTGGAACACAAAAAGAACAGGTCTCTCAAAATAACTGGGGGCCTGGCCGGCCCACTCTGGTCCTCGCTTGCCCATCTATCTCACTGTCTAAATATTTAGAGGGCGGGAAAGTTCCCAGAAGCTTCTGTGCACTCAGGTCTGCTCTGGTCCAGGTTCTGACTCTGATCCTCATCCCTTCGGGGTGCTTGGCTGGCCCGCCCCCAAACCCCAGGGGACATCCCTGCCCTCTCCCAGGCCACTCCACCCTCTCTGCTGCCTGATGAGAACCAGACATTCTTGGACAAGCTCCCTGCCTCCCCTCACTCCTGATTTCCCATCAGACGTGGAAGAGATGGGGCGGGGGGTGGGGGTGGGGGACCGGAGGAAGGAGAGATTGTCATATGCTAGGTGGCACTCCGGACACGTGCCTGGGAAGCTGCATGGCTTGGTGGCCTGCGAGATGTGGACTGCGGGGGCGGGAGCCCGGGTGCCGGCGGAGACGAGGGCGGCCCGAGGACAAAGGCACGGGAGTTACGGATCCCAGGGACCCCCCCGGGCACAGGGACGCAGACCCAAGTCCCTGTGCCTGTCCCTGAGCAAACAGCCGCCCGCTTACTTACAAAGCCTGACCTCAGCTCATGTGTCCTCGGAGCCCTCCCAAAAATGTCATTGATTCCTTCCGCAAATAGCGGGCACTGACTCTGCAGGTGTTGGAGACCCTAGACCAGTCTCTGCCCCGCCCCGGGACTCCGCTGGGGTGATCGCCAGCCTTCTGGCTTCATGGCCTTCGCCTGCCCACAGAGAGGCCTGAGATCGAGGGTGCTTGAGAGGGAGCTGACTGACAGGAAAGGGAGTGGTGTTTGGGGTGGTAGGCGGTGAACAGAGGGACAGCCGGGACAGCCTTTTCCCCCCAGCCCCTCCCAGTTCCCCTTTGTAGTTGCTCTAGGGTTAAAACCATAAATATGTACCTGGGGAGGGACCGGAGAGGGAGGCATGGGCTTCCCATAGAGATACTCTGCAGGGGGGGGGGGGTGCACCCTCCCTCCAGCCTGCTCTTATTGGAGCCTTTCCACAGAAGCTGGAGTCAAGGCCCAGAGAGGGCAATCGCCAGCCTTGGGTCACACAGCGAGGAGGAAGCACAGTCTAAGGGTGCAGTTGATCTTTGTATCTCCGGAACCCAGCTCGCTTGGCTAGTGGCGGTGCCTCCCTGGGCCCTGGCTTCCTTTTGTGCAGAAGGGCGATGATAACGTAGTATTCAGTTCACAGGGCTGTGCTCGGGATGACCCCGTTGCCCCTGGAAAGCAGCGTAGCACAGTGCTTTCCTGGAACAAATACCCCAAGACGCGTTACTGTTACTGCCACCCTTGTCGCTGCTATTGTTGTCTGTGGCTTGAAACGTGGGTTGAGAAAAAGCAGCACTTTGCTTCCGTGGTTTCCCCATTTCTTTTTTTTGTTTGTTTGTTTGTTTTTTTCCCCAGCCACTATGATTTGAATCACATTACCGGAGCAAGAGGGGTGTCTGGGAGAGTTAAAAAATAGGTCCAGACGATCGTCTTTAATGGCCATGGGCTTCCTTTTGGGGCGATCAAAACGTTCTGGAACTAGGTAGCGCCGATGGTTGTACAACACTGAAAATATACTAAACGTCTCTGAATTGTACACGTCAAAATGGTACATTTTATGTTATGGGCATTTACCACCGTAAAAAAAAAATGCTAAACAAAATGCTAACGTGATGCAAAAAAATGCTAAAAAAAAAATTGAGCGTGTGTAGAAACTTTTATGACAGTCTTGCCAGAGTGACCTCTTGGTTGAATTTAATAATCAAAAACTTGACTTGTACAAAAACCAAACGGGGGGGCCAAGAAACATCAGGCGGTCTGGCTTTTGTCGCCAAACCTGGCCTGGCCTCAGTGAGAACCCACCCAAACGGCCCTCGGAGGGCGGTGGAGAAAGGATGGGGTGGGGGGTGGAGGGATTGCAGAGGCGCATTTTGGGTTGGAGGCCAGGGAAAGGGGGCCTGCCTGTCCAGGCAAGACCCCCAGGGGGCGCCCGTCTCCTCTCTCTGTGCTGTCTCGGAAAGTGGGTCAGTTCTATCTGGCCTCTTAGGGCTCCCTCAATGGCAGCACAGGGCTGGGCAGTTGAACCCACAGCTTCCAAGCCTGAGGTGGGTGCAATTGTCATCCCCATTTTTCAGGTTTGGCTTAAAGGGAAGTGAAGATTAAATACCTAAGAAGGCTTTTTTTTTTTTTTATGTTCATTTTGAGGTGGGGGAGGGGCAGAGAGTGACGGAGAGAGAATCCCAAGCAGGCTCCGAGCTGGCGGTCATCGCAGAGCCCAAGGTGGGGCTCGATCCCACCAACCGTGAGATCATGATCTGAACCGAAATCAAGAGTCGGACGGCGCCCCTTGGGGCTGGTTTTCTGCTGGTTTTTAACCACCAGGCCTGACTTCTCAAGAATCTGCCCCCCCCTCTGCATCCCACTGTTCAATCGCCGACCCAATCACCTCATCTTCCAGGCCAGGGGTTTTCAAGCATTCCTCGCCCCAGCTCCCAGCAGCCCCTCCGGGATGATTTGGAAACTCCTCTCCTAGCTGGTGTCCTGACCCCTGACTGCCGGTGTAGTCTCTTCCACAGTCCCCAGCCGAGCGAGCGGTCATTCCCCGGCTTGCCAAGCTCCGAGGGCTCCCTCTGGTGGCGGCCAAGGGACAGTTCCCTCCCTGTCTTCTCAGCCACAGCAGACAACCAAGGTTTCCCCGAGAGCCTGCGCAAGACCTATGTGGCCTCCACCCCTTTGTTTATTGAGCTCACCCTTCCTGGAACAGTGTTTCCCCTTTTCCAACCCTCAAAAGCACCCTGGCCCTTCAGGTCCTGCTTAAACTATTCCTTCTCCTTTTTTCTTCTTAAAAATTTTGTTTTTAAGTAATCCCTACACCCAAAGCGGGGTTTGAACTGACAACCCTGAGATCAAGAGTTGCACGTTCCACCAACCGAGCCAGCCAGGCGCCCCACTCCTCTTCCCAGAAGACTCACTCACTCCTATCTCAGCACTCTCGGCACTTTTGGGGCAGGTCGAGACTGTGGTGCTGGGGACACGGCAGTGACAGAGACAGCCCTGGCCCTGTTCTCCTGAGGCCCATAGTCCAGAGTGGGCGGGGCTGAGAGATGGGGGGTGGGGTGCAGTCTACGGGGGACACCAGGGAGGGCTTCTTGGAGGAGGGGGTGGCTGAGTGGGACCTGAGGATTGCCAGAAAGTGAGCCCGGGAAAGAGGAATGTTTCTGTCCTCAAGGTGCTGTCTCTGGCCTCAGCCTCCTGCTCATCATTAACTCACCAGATTCCCTGGAGCCCCCTGGGTGGGGGGAGGGGGCCCAAGGCTGCTCTGTGCCTGCTGGGGATATAGCAGTGAGGGGACACTACCTTGGCCCCATCTCACTCACTTCCCAATTGGATGACATCACAGAACTAAGCCTCACGCTAAGCAGAAAAGATACAAACTTGCAAGCTGGGATGTGCTGAGAGCACAGCACCCGCATCAGCGAGAGCAGAGCCGAGGGGCCTGCGTAGCGTGGAGTGGGTGTCAGGAAGCGAAGGAGACTTTGTTCGTTTATAACTGCATTTTAGGGGCGCCTGGGTGGCGCAGTCGGTTAAGCATCCGACTTCAGCCAGGTCACGATCTCGCGGTCCGGGAGTTCGAGCCCCGCGTCGGGCTCTGGGCTGATGGCTCAGAGTCTGGAGCCTGCTTCCGATTCTGTGTCTCCCTCTCTCTCTGCCCCTCTCCCGTTCATGCTCTGTCTCTCTCTGTCCCAAAAAATAAATAAACGTTGAAAAAAAAAATTTATAACTGCATTTTAGTCGTTTTGGACTTCCTCTGGGAAGGCACTCGGCCTGACCCACAGATGGGACTGGTGCGCGCGCGCACACACACACACACACACACACACACTGGTCTCCACCAGGGGCAACTCCGGGGCTTTCTATAGCCATTGCCCCACCTGCTGGTCACACTGGGGATGACACTTAGTGGTCCCAGTGGCCACTACCGGGGGGGGGGGGGGGGGGGGGGGCCCCGGGGGGGCCCCCCCCCCCCCCCGGGTCACCTCAGCTAGTCACCTTCGAAGGACAGGTTTGAGCTGGCCTGGCAGACCTGCGAGTCTGAACTGGAAATGATTCCCATTCCAAGCATCTCTCTACTCGGGGCTGGAGTCAGCTCCCTCAGTGCCTGCCTGGTGTCCATTAGAAGCTCCGAGTGCCGTCTACGTGTCTTTGATTAATAAAAAATGGGAAGGCGAAGTCATGATTATTTAATAACGCAGCCTGTCTGGGAGTAAAAGTCTTTCAAAACATAGGGCCCAAGGGGGAAAAACAAAGACAGGCGGTAGAGCAGGGCAGGCAGTGCGAGGCGAGGCGGTGGTTAAAAGCATTGGGCGTTTGGGAATCCGAATGAGCTGGGGTTTGGGGACCCGGTTCGGCCACGTCCAAGAAGTGTGGTGCAGGAGGCTTTACCCGCCCGGGGCCCTCCAGATTTTGATCATTATTTTAGGGCCAGATGCCCCGGCGCAGAGCATGGGCACCCCAACTGGGTGCGGAGTCTCGTTCGGACTCAATCTCGCCCGTGCGCCAATTAAATGAGATGTGTCTAGAAAGTGGTTGGCACAGCCCTCTGACGTCGGTGGGTTTTTTTTTTTCTTTAAATATATTTTTTAAATGTTTACTTTTGAGAGAGAGCATGAGCAGGGGAGGGGCAGAGGGAGAAGGAGAGAGAAGTGGACTCACTCGAAGCGGGGCTCGAACTCCTGAACCGTGAGATCATGACCTGAGCTGAAGGCGGACGCTCAACTGACTGAGCCACCCAGGTGCCCCTATTTTTTTTTTAAATACCAGTTTTGTTTATTTTTTTGAGAGAGAGAGGGCACAACTGAGCGGGAGGCAGAGAGAGAGAGAGAGAGCATGAGGGAGAGAGAAGCGGGTCTCGAACTCGTGAACCATGAGATCACGACCTGAGTCGAAGTCAGGTGCTTAACCGACTAAGCCGCCCAGGCGCTCTGAAGTGGATGTTTTTATGATCTCCCTTTTACGGGATCATTACTATTTTCCATTTTGCAGAATGGTAAACTGAGGCCCACAGGTTATCAGGTAGGAAGTGGCACAGACGGACTGACCTTGAGGTTTGGCGAGCCCGCGGACTCACTGTAGCGAGTGCGCATACGGCTTGGAGCCCAGTTCCGTGGGTCACCAGAACTTGTCTTCCTCTCAACTGTGAGACCAGAATTTTCCACAGGTGTCCTGGCAGCTAAGAGGGCAGCTGCCCTCCTGGGGGTGGGGGGGGTGCAGGCTCTCATCCATCACACTCCACCTTCTCCACTGCGCCAGAAGGCAAACCACAGCCAGAGGGAAGAAAAAGGGGGCCCAGAAGCTGGGGTTCTGGAAGAATGGCCTGCTGCTCCCGACTTGCGCACCCGCGGCGCTGGGCTCCGGCGACTGGCCCACGGCGGGAAGGCCCAGCCCCGGCCTGATGTCTCTGCCACCAGGAAGGCCCCGAGGTTGGGCTCCGCTGCTGGCCTTCTCTAACCTCCCAAGGCCAGGGATGGGGCAGCGAAAAGTAGGTTTTTTTTAAAATTCCACTCGGTTCAGTCCCGGTTTCCCTCCTGCCAGGTGGAGGAGGTGGAGTGTGGGCGGGTCAGAAGTTAGACCCTGTCCGTTAACGGTTCATCCCCTGCACCCCCGGGAACGGGGAGCAGGTGGGATTTGCAGTCGGGGGCGGGGCTCATGTTTTGCGGAGAGGATGGTTCCACGCCTCCCCTACGGAGCCACCGGACCCCAGCCCTTGTTTCCTCGTACCCCTGTGTCGTTGGGGGCTCGTTTCAAATCTCGTCCCGCGCGCTCCTGCCCTCTCGCCCTCTCCCAGTGAATGTCACCTCTTCCCCAGAGCACCCTGAGAACCCCCCAGCTGGGCCTCAGCCAGCTTGGGTCTGCCTCCTTGCTGTTCCCTGGGACGGCCTCCCTCCCAGTGTGAGCGCTCATCCTTCGGGTCTGGGTCTCGGCTCGATGGGACGGGATGCTCTCATGGTCCGAACTGGCCTCAGGCCTTCCCCGGCCTCCTCTTGGGCTCCCTCGCCGGCCGGATACAGGGGTCGGTGCACCCCCATCACTACGGTGAGCGCGCAAAGTTGACGGGCCCCACGGCCGGATCAGTATCCCGCCCTCAACAACCCGGACCCGTGAAATCTGGCTGGGATCAGAACTGCAGCTCAGAGGTCCCCTCTCGGCAGCCAGTGACAAGGACGAGGCTCTTGAGTGAGCATGGAGGAAAGGCTCTTCCAGGGCAGGGCTGCAGGGCCCACGCAGGGAGCAGGCCCAGAAACAGAGGCGAGACGGGAAGACCCAAGTCAGGTAGTCACTGTATTTTATTGGAAAACATTGATATATATTTTTCTTCACAGCTTGAACTGAACACAATATTGCCCGGTTTAAAAAAAAAAAAAAAAACAAAAAACAAAACAAACAAACCAAAACCTAAACCAAAACACTCCGAAAACGTCCACAGCCTCACGCCTACCTGCCCTTAACCCTCAGCTCTTGGCTGGGTCTCCCACCACGCCCCGTCCCTCCCCTCCCCTCCCCTCCCCTCCCCTCCTCAGAGGCTGAGAGCCAGAGGGTGGGTGAGGAGATTCTCAAAGCTGGGCAGGTCCCAAGAAAAGCCACTTGACCGACCTGGGGGCGGGGTGTGTGTGTGTGTGGGGAGGGGGGGGGGCAAGATGAACTGAACAGAAAAAGGAAAAGAAGAATCCAGACGACCGAACTGCCCACATTGACTTACTTGTCCCAGAGGCGAAAATCAGAAGCAAGGTCACGGATCATGCTCTCCGCTGGGGGAGTGTGGGGGCAGGCAGGCGGGCGAAGGGAGAGAGGGCACAGAGACAGCACGGATGTTAAGGAGCCAACCAAGTCACCACGGAGAAGCGGGAGGGGCCGGCCGGCCAGTCCTCCGGGCAGCTAGCCGACAACACCGTTTTATTGCAGGTATGTTCTCTCGAGAGCGTGGTGGGGCTCGCCTTCCCTCTCCCCACCCTTCGGCTAGCCCGGCAGGGTCTTTGACAGAATTAGTTTTAAGGGGCATAAAGAAAAAAAGAAAGAAAGAAAAAAGAAAACCAAACCCAAAGGATAACCTGTACATTACAAAGCAACATCCCCACATCCGTTCCAGCGAGGGGACCTCGGTGCGGGCGGGCGGGCGGGCGCCTCATGGCGGAGTGGCATGGGACGTTAGCACCAGGTATTTACAGAACAGCTGGAGATCGCTTTCAAGACACGGGTGTGGACAACCTGCAGAGCGGCCCGGCCAAGCGGCCCCCACCCAGCCCAACCTCAGGAAGTCGATCAGATGGTTTCAGAACAGCAGCCGGTGGGATCTGAGTGTGGTCCGCTCCGTCCGTCCCCTTCGGCGAGTCGGCCCCCTCGACTGGTAAAAGAACGCTGGCTTCCAGGACTCCCTTGCCCCTCGACCCCCTCCTGGGCCACAGCCAGTCAATACCACAACTCCTCAACTCCCCCCAAGTCCTTCTGGAACGCCTCTCTCGGCACCCCTGCCCCAAAAGGCTGCCGGGATGTGCACACGGAATCACGGGGCTGGTTGCATGCAACAGTAAAAGGCATGCTCTTCTGTCCGGGTGAGGCCTCGTCCCCTCCCTAGCAGGTCCCGGGACGGGGCTGGCAGCCACCCGGCACCCAAAATAAGATGACACACGAAAGGAAACAAACCAAAACGGAGGAGAGCCACCCGGGCTGGAGGAGGAGGGCAGAGGCTCCCCTCAGGGGAATGGGGCTTCGTCTTATGAACGCGTCAGGCCTCGGAAGATGTGAACGGAAGGGGGGAGGGAGAAAGGGAGGGACGGTGGGCACGGGAGGGAGGAGGCTCAAGGAGGGAGAAAGAGCAATCATGCAGCTTGGGACAAATCTTTTGTTGCTTTATCAGATTCTCAGTCAATCGACTGGTGTTTGCTAGAACCGGGGAACGCAGGGGAGTGTTGAAGAGAGCGCGCGCGCGAGAAGAGAGAGATCACGAGAGTGGGCATCACCAGCTGCCCGGGGGCCTTCACTTGGCCGTCATCATCTGTACAAACTCTGTGGAGTGAAACGGAGAGCGGGGGGGTCAGCTGGTGAGCGCGGCCAGGCCGGCGGCCCTCCCGGGCGCCAGGGGCCTGGGGCTTGTTCCCGAAGCCGCGCCTCGCGGCCGCTCCGGAGCGAGCACCTGGCATCAGCTCACCTTCATAGTTGACCTGACCGTCCCCGTCGATGTCAGCCTCTCTGATCATCTCGTCCACCTCCTCGTCGGTCAGCTTCTCGCCCAGGTTCGTCATTACATGACGGAGCTCGGCAGCGCTGATGTAGCCATTGCCGTCCTGGGTGTGGGGACGGGGAAGGGCCCCGAACCTGAGGCTCCGACGGGGGGTGGGCCCAGGGGGAGAGGCAGCAGGACGGGGACCGGCAGGCACCCACGCTCAGCAGTGGCAGGGGGGCCTCCCAAGGCCGCGCGGCAAGCCGGCACCGGGACCCGTGCCTCGTGGAAGCGGTGACCCGGGGCCCCAGCCACCCGTCTCTCCGCCGGATCCCAGAGCCACTCCGGCAAAGGACCGCTTACCTTGTCGAAGACGCGGAAAGCCTCTCGGATCTCCTCCTCGCTGTCTGTGTCCTTCATCTTTCTGGCCATCATGGTCAGGAACTCCGGGAAGTCAATGGTCCCGTTCCCTGGAAGCGGGGAGAAGGGAGTCAGGAGTGCTCTTGGCCCGGACCCTGGGAGGCCACACCAGAGCCCCGGCGGCGGCGGCACCTGCTCATCCGTCACCCCTAGGAAGGTGCCCCAGAGTGGGGCCGTCCGCCCGCGCCACGGGGCTCACCATCCGCGTCCACCTCGTTGATCATGTCCTGCAGCTCTGCTTCGGTGGGGTTCTGTCCCAGGGACCTCATCACCGTCCCCAACTCCTTGGTGGTGATAGTGCCGTCTCCATCCTTGTCGAAGAGGGAGAAGGCCTCCTTGAACTCTGGGGTACGAGAGGGAACGAAGCAGAGGTCAAGGACCACAGGGAAAACTCTCCGTGGACGAAGGCCAAGGGAGTCCGTCCTACCTGAAGAAGTCAGAGCGGGACTTCTAGTCCGAGCCCCTCGCTTCGGGGCTCAGGGCAGACCCCTTCCTTCAGTCAACATTTATTGAGCACCTACTTTGTACCCGGTGGAGCTACCCGTTCCGCCAACCTAGCTCAGCGAGGACAGAGGGGGAAACACAGGCTGACGGCTGTTCTTAGAGAATTCTACAGCTCTTGTTGGTCCCTGGCTTCAGCCTCTCCCTCAGATGATGAAACGGACTAAAGTCACGGAGTGGACAAGAGCCAAGAGAACTCTCTATCTGAAGTAGGCCGGCCAAGGCCAACCGGCTGGGAAGGGAAGGGGAGGCTGCAAAATGCCTTTGCCCGGCCCCGCGTCCCTCCCGACTGGTACCGCGGGCCCGGTTCCCCGGGCCGGCGCCACCGGCTCCCCGCGGAGGAGCGAGTGGCCGCGTGTGACGCGGTGAGGGGGTGGCCGGCAGCGGGGCGCGGCCGACGGACGGACGGCGCGTGGGGTGGGCGGAGGATGGAAGGAGAGGGGCCGGCTGCCAAGCGGGATGGAGAGCTAGTGGCGCTGAGTGGGAAGGCCACAGCTGGGGACGCATCAGGAGCGGGGACAGAAGCACGCGGCTGCCGCCCTCCCACCGGGCCCATTTTGGCACCTGGGGCTCCCTAGGAAACAGATGCCTGGCAGCCTATTCCCAGAGGGTGTGGGCCGGGGTGACGTGGGGGACAGTTTGCTAATGGGGACGGGGCGGAGCGCGTGCTGTTTGTGTCACACAAGGGCAGAGCTGGGGCGTGGGTGGCAGGCGCCGCGAGAGCCACACGTACAGCCGAGAGAGAAGCTGTGTCCCCCAGCCTCCGGGCCACCGGGAGACGAGCCTCCCCAGGGAGACCGGGGAGGCCGGTCCCAGCGCCAAGGCCTTGCCGTTGCTGTGGAGGGCAGGGGGCGGGTCGTGGGGGCTCCCTGAGCTCACGATCACCCAACAGGGCGGTTCCCCCCAGCTCTCCTTGGTGGGATCTCCACAGCCACTGGGGGCCATTTCCAAACTGAAAGTGTGACCGACTGTGGGCTGGCGGGGGGAGGGAGGAGACGAAGGCAGGTGGACTCCGGCCTCCTCCCACTTCTGACATGGGGCATTCAGTACTCATCACGCGGCCCGCCGGACCTGACAGCACAGCTGGGGTCTGGGGAGCTGCAGGGGCCCATTCCGTGAGCCCCTCCCCTGTGTCTACTTCGTGCTGGCCCGCGGTCGTGGACATGAACCGAGAGGTGCTTTCTGTCCTCGGCAGTGCAGTCTTGGGAGAGGGAGGCTGAGCGACCCACTCAATCACACAGAAGTTCCTGCAGTGGTGACCTTTCTGGGCTTTGGGGCCAGGTAGGTGGCCACCAAAATGAAGGAGATGGGATCCCAGGATTTCTTTTGGCTTCCCGGGAGATGTACGACCATTCGCTTATTCATTTATTTGGCCAACAAAACGTACGGAGCACTGACTGTGTGCTGGGCACTGAAGATACAGAACGGACCCCCCCCCCCCACCAAAAAAAGCCCCCAATTCAAGTTGCTCACACCTAGTGACTAGAGACACAGCAGGTAAAGATATAAAACAGTTTCAGATAGTGAGAAGAGCTACGAGGAGAGCGCCTGGAGTGACGTGCTGGGAAGCAAAGGAAGGTGACCTGAGACCGCGAGTTAGGGGAGGCCTCTCCAAGATGACATCTGAGCGGAGGCCCAAAGGATGAGGAGGGGCGAGGGGAAGCCGTTTCTGGCAGAGGAGAGTGGCTGCAAGCACGTGCAGAGGGGAGTGCGGAGCACAGGCGAGCGCAGAGGTGGGAGTGACGAGCCATCTCCTGGGTGGCTCCTAAAGTGGGACGGGAGCTCTGCAGCCCCTGAGCGAGGCTCGCCTTCGGAGCCCAACTGGAGCCCAAGTGGCAGGAGCTGGGACAGACGGAGGGGTTCGCCCTGAAGCCACGGGTTAACAAAGGCCCCCTGGATGACTCCAGCTCGGGAGAGGAACACAGACGTGGCATCTCAGGACCACGGGGGCCGGTGCGCAAGTATCCACAGTTCCCCACGCTCGAAGCACAAGGCACGGCATTAAGCGACGTAGGGAACACACGAGCACATCTGTCGGGTGCTAGTCCTGGCCGGGCGCTCGAAGGCCTTCCTGAGGCAGGACGAGGGGAGGAGGGGAGGGGAGCTCACCTGCGATCTGCTCCTCGGTCAGCTGGTCAGCCTGGAAAGTCAAGGAGGAGAAAGTCAGTCACTGGGCCAGCCAGTCGCAGTCTTGCCGGCTCCGCCCAGCCCCCTCTGGTGAGGCCAGTTCCCCACGCCGGCCCACGCCGGCCCACGCACCCAGGCGCCTCGGCAAAGGAGGCACGTGCCTGACGGGGCCCAAAGGAGAGCCGGGGTCTGGGAGAAAGTCTGGTGATTCCGGAAGCTGGGGCCTGAAGTGACCTGGAAATCCAGGCTGCCCGACAAGGGCCCTGAGTAGGCTGCCCAGACCCAAGGGCTTCCGGTCTCGACCTAGCGTGCCTCGGGGCCACAGCGGCTGGGGGGCCCCAGACCAGCCGCTGGCACAGCACGGCCGCTGGGAGCCCCAGAGGCTGAGTGAAGGGAGCAGTTGCCCTGGAGGCCCGACCGTGCAGCTCTAGAAGGCTCCACACTGAAACAGGCCAGCCCTTGGGTAGGACAGAGGGAAGATGTCTGGGCTCTTCGCTAGTTTCTGTGTCACCTATTTGGAGGTGCCAGGTCTGAGCACAGTGGACCCAACTGGCAAAAATTCTCCTAACTGGTGGTGCTGAACGGCTCTGAGTACTTGACACAACCCCAGCCGGGCCAGAGGCTGCAGCTGTGCGTCCCTGGCCTGTCCTGTGCTCTGTTCCATTTCTTCTGGAGGGGCAGGAGGGGCAAATGTTGGGGAGGGGACTGCGGCGGCGGCTGCGGCAGGCACAGCCACAGCACCACCGGCAAAGGCTGGAGGACTGAAGTCAGCTTCCCCGGCTTCACTGCAGTTTTTAACCCTTTCTAGTCCCGGCCACTCTGGGGACCGGCTAGTCGGTGGCAGGCAGCCCTTGCTGCATGCGGGGTTTGGGGGTGGGGCAGAGGAGAGGCCGGGACCGGCTTCTGCACTGGTGTGCTGGGAATCAGCCAGGCCGGGGGACCTTCTGGACGAGGAGCTGGGGGCGGGGAGGGGGGGAGCCGGAGTCCCAACATTTAGCTCCAGGCGGCCAATACCCGAATTCTCCCTGGTTTTGGTGAATGCTGCCGACAAGGTGCCACCGGGCCTGGTGCCCAGGCGGCTGCCCCCTCCTCTGCTTCCACCATCAGGGGGAAGGGGCTCCGCGTCCACACCATGGCTCTCGCCGTGAGCCTGGACGCCCTCAAAACTGATGCGAACTATAGGCACGGTGCTTCCAGAGCTTCCAGCGGAAGCTAGCCACGACCCTCCCACCCCCACCCCGTCCCAAACACTAAGAACTGGTCACGTTAGAATTGGTCTGAGATGTCCCCTTTCCTTTCTTTTCTCTTTTAGATCTAAGGGAAGAGGAACTTGAGGCCAAGCCCCAAACAGGCGGAATGGGAGGGGGAAGCACAGTGATGAGGAAAGAGAAAGAGACGGCCGAGGGAGGAGGGAGGAAAGAAGGTGGAGAAGGAAAAACACCACACGTGCACATTCTAGAAAAGTCCGAAGTCTAAAGGGAAGGCGAGGAGGACGGCCGGAGGGACGCTTCTGTACCGCCTTCAAAAAAGACTCGGGGCTGCTGGGCTCCTAAAATGCCGGCCCGGCAGCCCCAGCCCCCAAGCCCCCTGCTCGGCCCGCTTCCCTTGGCTCCCATGGGCAGAGAAGCCCGGTCCTGACACCCGAGGAAGCTGCCGGGGGGGGGGGGGGGGGGGGGGGAAGTGAGAAGAGAGGATGGGCTTCTGGTTACCGAGGGCCAGGCAATGCCAGGGGAGAGGGAAGAGAGAGAGGAGGGCCGCCGTCCTACCGGCACCTCGTTCTCTCTCCCCCCTGGCCCCGGATGGGGAGAGCCGGCCCAATCCGGGGCCTTCCCACCCCTACTGCACCACTCTGCCTTCGGGCAGCACCGTCGGGGGCTGGGACAGGTTGACCGGAATGCCCGGAAGGGGCTCCGCAGGCCTGTGTCTGCCACTCCCCCCACCCCCCCACCCCCCCCACCCCCCCCACCCAGCTGGACGGTCCAGATGAGGTATGCCACGCGGGGTTCCGGGGCCGCTGCAAATAGGCGCGGCTCTGCCTGTAGAGCCCGTCAGACGCTCTCCCTCCCCGCACTAGGAGACCCTCTCCCCTGCCTGCTGAAGGAAAGGTCCCAGCTCCCGAGCTCTCGATCTCAAAGCATGGTTACTGGCCAGAAGACCGATCACCCAAGAAATTATCATCGCCGGGCGGGCGGAGGTGGGGGCGGGGGCCCTCCTCGGGGTTTCTTCCCTTTCCAAAATCTGAAGATTTTAAGCTTTCACAAAAAGTGTCTCCAAGATCACCCAGCCGGTCTACTGCTTCCTTAGCCCTCATCCTAGGCTCCGGCCAGGGGCTGGACGAGAAAAAAAAAAAAAAAAAAAAAAAAAAAAAACAACCCTTGGGGTGGGGGAGGGAAGAGGGTATTATTTCTCTGCCCTGACCCAGCCCCCAGCCAACGCCAGGGAGCAGTGTTAGATGAGATCAGAAACCAAGGCCAGGGCCCCTCACCCGGGCCAAGGTGGAGCCACAGCGCTCAGGCCAAAGTCCAAGGCCGGTTCACAGGGACTTGTCCCACCCATACCTTGCTGATTACAAACGGGAAGAGAAACCAGCTGGGGCCAAAGCTCAGGTCCCATCCGGGACGTGGGGGGCCTCCTGGCACCTGCCGGCGCTTCTTCGGGGGCCCCTCTAGCAAGTCCTGCCGGGGGAAATCGGGGTAATGGCAAGAGGAGCCACCGGGTCTGTGTCAGCAAGTATGAGACCTGATACAAGCAGCGGCTGCTTGCTCTCCCCAGCCTTGCCAGGGAGGATGGCTGTGCACGGTTCCGAAGCTGAGCCTGGGGGGGCTGTGGGTGTTGTGGGTGGCAGGGCGCAGGAAAGAGCTCGTCTGCTGGTTTTCTCTCAAAGCCCTAGCTGTGTGGATTCACAGAAGCGCTCGGGGAGGCCCCTGGGCGGAACAAGCGGCCTTCAGGCCGAAGAAGGGGTCCCTCTGGAGGTGCGCTCGCTCGTTTCCAGCTCTGCAGCCCCCACCCCGAGGCCCCAGGAACAGGCGTCCGACTGTCACCGACGCCACACTGTACTGCGCTGTCATTTGGCACAAGTGAGGAGAGCAGCACAGGGAGCCGGAGACCGCAAGAAAACCGGGGCTCCTGTTTGGAAAAAGCCGCCCTCTTGGTCCGAAAGGGGCAGCGAGGCGGTGAGATTCTCCGCTTACAAGGCTGGCTCATTTGGTGCATCCCAAACTTTGATCCCCCCCCACCCCCAGTTCATGCGGCTTCAGTGCGCAATAAGGGGCCCGAACAACTCTGCCCACCTGCTCCCACTGCCGGGGCGCCTCCTGCCCAGCCCCATTCTTCCTGGCGAAGGGGGACCGTACGGCCACTCCCTTCGGCCTCTGCAGCCCCCTCCCCATCTACTCGGAACAGTCTTTGTCCTGGTCTTGCCCTGGAGACTTCCAGGGCGCTAGCCACATCCACCTCCAAATCTAGGCCCACCTTGGCTGTCGTTCATCTTCTCTAACAACCCCCACCCCCACCCCCAGGCCTCCTTTCACCTCACCTCCCACCACCGGAGCCAGAGTCCTCTCCCACCCCCACCTTCTGCTGGACCCAACACAACACTCAGCCCCAGCCCCCTCCCAAGAACACCGACCTCCCCAGTGCAACAGCCTCAACCCACTAGTAACCTCAGAGCCCTTTCTGGCCGCCCCCCAAATCAACCACGAGGCCTCCTGCTCCCCCACCACTGGCAGGCACCGGCCTCGCCATTCCCTCTTAACCACCTCGCCGACCCCAATCCTTTTCAGTCCCCGCAGGCTTCCAGAGCATCTTCTAACCTCCACTGCCACCCACCGCAGGCTCTTCCTCCCCTAAGCTTGCACCTCGCCCTCCTCCTCCTTCCTCTGCAATGCCGGTCTTTGGAGAACCATCCCCCCCCCCCACCCAGGGTCTGATCTGCAGAAGTCACCCCCATCCCTGCCCCTCTCCCCCACCCAGGTCCAGCTACACACGGCCCCCTCTCGGGAGCTCCCCGGCAGCCTGGCCTTCCTCTGATCTCCCTTCCCTGCATCCTTTTAGGACCCAAAGTCTTCATTAGGGCCCCGACACCCCCTCCTTCCCCAGCCAGTGTTTCTTACCTCGCCCCCTATGGGGTCCCAACACCCCACCTCAGAGACCAAACGCCCCACTCTGGCTCCAAACGCCCTTTCTGGGTCCAAACGCCCCCTCTGAGGGTCCAGATGTCCCATCCCGGGTTCAAACGTCCCCTTTGAGAGCTCGGGTGCCCATTTTGGGGTCTCAACACCCCAGCTGGTATTAAAAGTCGCTTTTCAAGCCCCAACCCCCCTTCTGGGATCCAAATGTCCCGCTCTGGGTTTGAACGTCCCCCGGGCCGAAGGGGGTCCAGAGGCGCTCGCCGGGGCCCCAACACTCCCCGTTCTGGGTCCCTTGGCCCCTTCGGGAGTCCTGCCCGCCGTGCCCGCCTCAGAGCCCCAGCCTGGGCGGTCTCCCAGCCTCACTCACCATGGCGAGGCCGGGGTGTCCGGAGCGCGGGGATCAAGGTTCCTCCGGCGGCGGCAGCAGCTGCAGCAGCTCGAGCTCCGCCGCGCGTCCGCGCCTCCACACTCACTGCCCGCAGCGCGCGCCGCCGCCGCCACCTCCCGCCCCAACGGTCCTTCAACGGCCGCCGCGCGCGCGCGCCCCGCCTCGCCCGGCCCCGCCCCGC
>NW_024412451.1:3214673-3238287 GCF_014898765.1 Herpailurus yagouaroundi | reverse complement strand
GCGCGCGCGCGCGCGCGGGCACGCGCCTCCGCCGCGGGACTACTTTCCGTGGCCGCGCGCCCCGCCCCCTGGGTCCCTTCCACTCGCCTCTCCGGCGGAGGGGCACCGCTCGGCGGCGCGTGATGCGTCCCTGTGTGAGCCGCGCCGCTATTGGGTCCGGTCCATGGCGGAAATGAGAGCGCGGCGCCGATTGGTCCGGCCTGCCCTGCAATGCGTCAAACTGGGGCGAGCCACTGCGCGGTCGTGGTGGGGAAGCCTGAAATGTGGGGCTGCGGGCAGCCGTGAGGTGTAATGAGGCGAAGGGGGAGACTGTGTGGCTATTAGAGACGCAAGTATATTGTCCTGGTGGTCAGGGAATGGTAAAAGGGCTGGCGAAAGATGCAGAAGGCCTATCTCGGCCCTCCCCTCTAACAGGGGAAAGATGGTGCAATCCAAAATGCTGGGGTCTGGAAGCCCCGCCCCCAACTGGGCCCTGCAGGCTGGCGGGGTCTTCAAGGTTGTGCTCGCGAGGGTTCCGCCTGTCGCGGCTGGTGTCTGCGCCCTGGGACACACCCCGCAGGTGTGCGGGACCCCTGTCCCCGCGTCACGCGTGATCAGCTCAGAGTCTAGGAAACTGGGGCCGTCAGAGGACAGCCTCTGGGAACAGGACATTCATTCATTGACTTAACGAGCACGAATGGGGCACGTGCTGTATGCAGCGACCTGTGTTGGGCTGGGCTGGGGAGACCATAGGTCCCAACCATTCTCTTTCTATCTCCTAGACCCACCCGAGTCTTGCACTTCTCCAAGGTTCCAACCATAGGAGGAAAGAGGATGCAAATATTAGCTGAAAACTGTTTACTGGAACTCCAAAACAACCTTGTTTAGGAGCTGCCGGTTTTTAATGTGTCCCGCCCCTCATACCCCCACGATTGGCTGAGGAATGGACGACGAATGGACAAGGAAGTCAAGCTGGGCCAATCATTATGTCCCGCCTGGAACCGACTGTAGGCGGAATCAATGAGAGTCTTTCCCTGGGTTTTTGGGTGCAGACTGGGGGGGCAAGAAGCCTTTTCCTTATGGGGGCCCCTGGCTGATTCCATTGGTAGAGCATGTGACTCATGATCTTGGGGTTGAAGTTCGATCTCCACATTGGGTGTAGAGATTACTTAAAAATAAAATCTAAAAAACAAACAAACAAAAAACCCACAACAAAAAACCCCGCCTTTTCCTTATGGGTGGTGAGGCTTTGAAGGAATAGGTCCAGTGCTGGCTGTGGCCATCTTCCAACTGCTGGAGGAGAGAATAAAGTTGACACCAGGGAGAAGCGAACAAGAGATGGGATGAGAGTACTGTTGGTTTTTACTTCCCTGGTTCCAGTACTCTTGAAACCAACTGCATACCGTCATGTCGGAATTTTGATCACGTGAGCTATTAAAATTTCCCTTTGTCCCAAAGCAGTTAGAATTTTTGTCACTTGTAACCAAAGAATTCCTGATGGATATAATGTAGGCTAAACTCGGTCTTGATCGTCAGCACTGGCCCTGAAGTAGAAAGCCAAGGACCCCAGTCAACATTTACTGAGCAAATAAACAAAATGAAGGCAAGTTCATGCTCTCTCCTTCCCTCTTTTTCTTAGCTCTGAATTTCTACCAGGCAGATCTTAACTTCTGAATTACTTAGGGTTATGAAATAGTAAAATATACTACTAGTAACATCTTTGAGCACTTATACTCTGTTCCATGCACTGTTCCAAGCACTCTGTGTGCTTTAGCCCATTTAGTTCTCACAGACTCTCTAGGGGTTTGTGCCTTCCATTTCCGCATTTGATGAACCTGTTCTGTTGCCACTGGAATTGGATGAGACCAGAGAGGTCTGAAGGCTTGACCAAGAACAGAATTGAAGTACTTTGTCCGTGATCACACAGGAGAAGGTAGAGTCAGGATGGATGCGAACCCAAGCAATTTGACTGAAAAGCCCACACTCCTTTAAAAAAAAAAAAAAAAAACTTATTTATTCATTCATTCATTCGTTCATTTTGAGAGATACTTTTTTCTCGTCATTAAAATTCCTTTTATTTTTCCTCCCAGTGAAATTTAAGTATTCCCAGAGTCCCGAATCAATGATTTCTTCTCAGTTTTCCAACAGCTGTGATTTATCTTCTTTTGGTCTGTTCAGTGGAAAGTGAACTATCGGAAGTAGGACCCTCAGTGTAGAGCCCGATGTGGGGCTTGAACCCACAAACTGTGAGATCATGACCTGAGCCGGAGTTGGACACTCCACCGACTGCGCCACCGAAAGCCCACCCTCTGAAACACCACCTCACCACCAGTGGGAGAGATCGTATTTGTCTTCGATTCCCCTTTCTCCCTAACTTCCTGGAGCACAGCCCATCCTTCCATCCCCAGTGCCAGACTTCTCCTGAAGATGGAAATAATCGGGACGCCTGGGTGGCTCAGTTGGTTGAGTGTCCACCTCTTGGTTTGGGCTCAGGTGATGATCCCAGGGTTGTGGGATCGAGCCCTGTGTCAGGGCTTGGAATTCTCTCTTTCTACCTCTGCCCCTTCCCTGCTCATACATATACATATGCTCACACACACACACACACACACTCTGTCTCTCTCTCTCTCTCTGTCTCAAAAAACAAAAGACAGAAATAAGCTTCTGTATCGCTTAAGCTACCCTTAGTTTGGTCACTTTGTTATACCAGCCAAACATACGCTTGAAGAAGCTAAATCATCTCCATATCGCCTTGTTTGCCACCCTTGGTAACTGGCCTTGCTTTGGTGGAAGCTGACTCTTAAGATGCCCACAGTGGTTCAGACATAAGCCAATCAGCAGGTCCGACTTCCTTGCCTTTGATTGGTTCAGAGCCCCCCCCCCCCGTGTGTGTGTGTGTGTGTGTGTGGTATAACTTACATTCAGTGATGTGGCACAGATCTGAAGTAGTCGGTTCAGTGAGTTTTGACAATTGCATATGCCCGAGTAACCGCTACTCAAGACAAACTATAGAACATTTCCATCACCCCAGAATTTAACTCCCCTGTGGCCCTTTCCTGTCAATTCCTGTCCCCTCCGGGCAACTACGTTCTGGCTTCTGTCATTAGAGGTTATTTTTGCTTGTTTTAGAGTCTTATAGAAATGGACTCGCGTAGGGCGCCTGAGTGGCTCGGTGGGTTAAGCATCTGACTTTGGATCAGGTCATGATCTCATGGTTCGTGAGTTTGAGCCCCACATGGGGTGATGCGGGGTGAAGCCCTGCTTCTCTCTCTTTCTGCCCCTCATGGGATTCTCTCTCACTCTCTCTCTCTCTCTCTCTACCTTGCTCACTTGTGTCCTCTGTCTCTCTCTCGAAAAACAAACAAAGAAAACAAATGAACAGCGGCGCCTGGGTGGGTCAGTCGGTCGGGCGTCCAACTTTGGCTCAGGTAATGATCCCCTGGTTTGTGGGTTCGAGCCCCGCGTGGGGCTCTGTGCTGACAGCTCAGAGCCTGGAGCCTGCTTCAGATTCTGTGTCTGCCTCTCTCTCTGCCCCTTCCCCGCTGATGTTCTGTCTCTGTCACTGTCTCTGTCTCTGTCTCTCTCAAAAATAAATAAACATTAAAAAAATAAAATGAGGTTTTCTTTTACTGACTTTTACACCAGGTCCAGTGGACCCATGCCACAATCTGGTGACCCAGTTACTTTTTTCATCTCACCTCCCTGTTCTCTGCCCCTTGCTCTCTCTGTTCCAGCCACACTGGCCTCTGCTGTTCCTCAAACATTTGTGTCTGGCTCCTGCCTTAGGGCTGTAGCATTATTTCCTCTTCTTAAATATTCTCCTCACAAGAGCCAAATGGTGTAACTTTTCCTTAGCTTCAAGTCTTTTTTAAAAATTTCGAAAAATGTTTATTTTTGAGAGAGAGAGAGAGTGAGCATGAGTGGGGGGGGGGGGCAGAGAGAGAGGGAGACACAGAATCTGAAACAGGCTCCAGGCTGTCAGCACAGAGCCCGAAGCGGGGCTTGAACCCACTTCAAACCGTGAGATCATGACCTGAGCCGAAGCTGGACGCTCAACCGACTGAGCCACCAGGCGCCCCAGCTTCAAGTCTTTGTTCAAATGACACATTCTCGGGTCACTTGGCTGGCTCAGTTGGTAGAGCCTGAGACTACACTCTTCGTGGGAGTCTGTGTTGATAGAATCATTGTCGTGAGTGTATTACTCAGTTTATTTTTTTTAATGTTTATTTATTTTGGGGAGAGGGAGAGAGAGAGAGAAAGTAGGAGCAGGGGAGGGACAGAGAGAGAGGGACACACAGAATCGGAAGCAGGCTCCAGGCTCTGAGCTGTTAACACAGAGCCCAATGTGGGGCTTGAACTCATGAACTGTGAGATCATGACCTAAGCTAAAGCCAGATGTTTTTAATTTTTTTTAAGTTTATTTATTTACTGTGAGAGAGACAATGACAGCATGAGTGGGGAGGGGAAGAGAGAGAGAGAGAGAGAGAGAGAGAGAGAGAGAGAGAGCCCAAGCAGGCTCCACACCGTCAGTGCAGAGCTCAATGTGGGGCTCGGACCCATGAACTGTGAGATCGTGACCTGAGCCTAAACGAAACCGAGACTTGGACGCTTAGCCAAATGAGCCACCCAGGTGCCGCTGGTGGATTGCATTTTAATTTTATCGAGTTCAAGGTATTTTTAAATTTCCCTTGTAATTTCTTCTTTGATCGCTAGATTGCCTATCATTGTGTGTAATTTCCAAATATCTGGGGTTTCCCCATGCTTCTTGTTATCGATTTCTAAATTAACTCCGTTGTGATCGGAGAACATACTCTTCAATCCTTTGAACTTTCTTGAGGCTTGTTTTTACGGGCCGCCAATAGGTGGTATATATTGGGCAATCGGAAAGAATGTGGTTGTTATGCGGAGTATTCTATAAATGTCTATTAGGCAAAATTGGGTAATAGTGTTGCTCAGGTCTTCTATGTCTTTACTGCTTCCCCTCCCCCCCCCCACTTATTCTAGCATTTACTGAGGAGGCAGTGTTAACACTTCTAACTGTGATTGTGGATTTGTCTATACCCCCCTCCCCCCAGACCTGTTGAATTTTGCTTCGTGTATTTTGAAGCTTTGTTATTTGGTACATCTACGTTTCTGATTGTTCCCGACAAATGGTGTCATAATTACGAAGTGACTCTCTTTATTTATTTATTTATTTTTTTGGTAATGTTTCTTGTTCTGAGGTCTACTTGGTCTGATCTCAATATAAACACTCCACGTTCTTATATTTTCTTTATATTTTTTGTTTGCATGATATATTTTCTCTACCTTTTTGCTTAAACAATTTTTTAAAGTTTGTTTATTTTGAGGGAGAGAGAGAGACAGAGAAAGCGAGAGAACGAGTGTGGTAGGGGCAAAGAGAGGGGGAGAGAACTCCAAGCAGGCTCTGTGCTGACAGTGCAGAGGCCGACGTGGGGCTCGAACTCATGAACTGTGAGATCATGACCTGAGCTGAGATCCAGAGTTGGATGCTTAATCAACTGAGCCACTCAGATGTCCCTCTACCCTTTTACTTTATTTTTTATTTTTTAAATGTTTATTCATTTTTGAGACATAAGAGAGAGATAGAGCGCGAGCAGGGAGGGGCAGACAGAGAGGGAGACACAGGTCCCAAAGCAGGCTCCAGGCTTTGAGCTGCCAGCACAGAGCCCAACGTGGGGCTCGAACCCACAAACTGCGAGATCATGACCTGAGTGGAAGTGGGACGCTTAACCAACTGAACCACCCAGGCGTCCCTCTACCCTTTTGTTTTTGATGTGACTCTATCTTTATATTTAGAGTGTGTTTCTTGTGGACAGCATAGAGTTGGGTCTTGGGTTGTTTTGTTTTGTTTTGTTTTGTTTTGTTTTTTGTTTTTTGTTTTTTTATCCAGCCTGGCAATCTCTGTATTTTAATCCGAGTGTTTGGCTCGTTTATATTTAATGTGATTAATCATATGGTTTGAAGTTTGCCACTTTCTATTTGAAATCTGCTATTTGTTCCTATTTTCTTATCTTCTTTTAGGTTAATTGTGTATGTTTATTATTCCATTCTTTCCTCTGTACTTATAAAAACTGTATTTTAGGATAGTTTTAGATTATAGAAAAGTTGTAAAGAGTACAGAGAGTTCCATATACCCCACACCCAATTTCCCTTATTATTGATTTTACATTTGTCACAAGTAGTGAACCAATACTGATACGTTATCATTAACCCAAATCCCGTTTTTGGTGTTTATCTAAGGTCCTTTTTCTGTTCCAGGACCACACCACTTTTACTCATCATATCATTAGCCTCCTCCAGACTATGGCAATGTCTCAGACTTTCTTTGATTACCTTCACCAAGGTTTTGATTACCTTGACAGTTTTGAGGAGTACCGGTCAGGTCTTCCTCTGAGAAGATTTTGTTGCTCAAATTTTTCCAGCTTTGACTAGTGGGAGCTCTTTCAGTTGCCTCCTGTGTCTCTTTGGCTTCCCCTCACTGTGTATGTGGCCGGGGGTGGGGGTACTTCTTTACTTTCTGGCACTATAAGATATCCCAAGCTCATTTTGTACATTTCTTGCTGCAGTCCTAGAATTAGCCATTTCTCCAAGGAACCTCCTTTTATTGGAGAATGTTAGAAACCAAGATTTTGGCTCTGAGTGTGCTCATTGCTGTTGATGATTGTTTTTCTAATTCTACCTCTCTGCATTATGTTTTAGTGATTTGCTCCATGTATCTCTCAGTGATCACAATTGGTCACTTGTCTGCCATTGTTGTATCATACTAGGTTTTCATTAAAAAAGTATCTCACTGGAAATGCAAACTGGTGCAGCCACTCTGGAAAACAGTATGGAGGTTCCTTAAAAAATTAAAAATAGAACTACCCTAGGACCCAGCCATTGCACTACTAGGCATTTACCCAAGGGATACAGGGATGCTGTTTCGAAGGGACACACGCATCCCCATGTTTATAGCAGCGCTATTGACAATAGCCAAAGTATGGAAAGAGCCCAAATGTCCATCGATGGATGAAGGGATAAAGAAGATGTGGTATATATATATATATATACACACACACACACACACACACACACACACACACACGCACACAATGGAGTATTACTCGGCAGTCAAAAAGAATGAAATCTTGCCATTTGCAACTACATGGATGGAACTGGAGGGTATTATGCTAAGTGAAATTAGTCAGTCAGAGAAAGACACATATCCTAGGACTTCACTCATATGAGGACTTTAAGAGACAAAACAGATGAACATAAGGGAGGGGAAACAAAAATAATATAAAAACAGGGAGGTGGACCAGACATAACAGACTCATAAATATGGAGAACAGAGGGTTATTGGAGGGGGTGTGGGAGGGAGGATGGGCTAAATGGGTAAAGGGCACTAAGGAATCTACTCCTGAAATCATTGTTGCACTATATGCTAACTAGTTTGGATGTAAATTAAAAAAAAATAAATTAAAAAATTAAAAAAAAAAAAACAGGGAGTGGGACAAAACATTAGAGACTCTTAAATATGGAGAACAAACAGAGGGTTCCTGGAGGGATTGTGGGAGAATGGGCTAAATGGGTAAGGGGCATTTAGGAATCTACTCCTGAAATCCTTGTTGCACTGTATATTAACTAACTTGGATGTAAATTTAAAAAAAAACAAATAAAGGGAAAAGGGGAAAAAAATGTAACATCCAAATATTTTCTAAGACATTACCAAGCTACTGTATTCACATAATTTTCTTCCTGAATGATACACACTGGCTTCATTTTTTGTATTCTTTTTTATTTTTTATTTTTATTTTTTTTAATTTTTTTTAACGTTTATTTATTTTTGAGACAGAGAGAGACAGAGCATGAACGGGGGAGGAGCAGAGAGAGAGGGAGACACAGAATCGGAAGCAGGCTCCAGGCTCTGAGCCATCAGCCCAGAGCCCGACGCGGGGCTCGAACTCACGGACCGTGAGATCGTGACCTGAGCTGAAGTCGGACGCTTAACCAACTGAGCCACCCAGGCGCCCCAATTGTATTCTTTTTAAAATACTGTTTTATTAAGCTTAATATATTTATCCAACAAGGGGAGGAAAAATGAAACTAGGAGGTTTCTGGAAACATCTGAAATACTGTCTCCTATATATTGAGAGATAATTCACATTTTCTCATCAAGACCAATGGATTTTTATAGTATTCCGACTTGAGGAAATAGAGATTTCTGATGAATAATAGCAAATAAAACAACAACATTGAACAACAACAACAACAAAGTATCTCACATAATAGAAGGTCAGGAGGCAGGGTCAGCCCAGGACTGGTTCAGTAGTTCAATGATGTAACCAAGGCCTCAGACTCTTTTTCTGCTTCTTGTCCGCCATCCTCAATATTCTATTTTCAGGCTCTTTGCTTTATGGTTGCAAGGTGGCTGCCATAGCTCCAGACATGACTTCCCAAGGCAGTAATCCAAGTCAGGATGAAAAGGAGCAGGGCTCTTCTGTTTCTTTTTATCAGAGAAGTTAAACCTCGCCCCAAATCCCTTCAAGTTTCACTGGCCTCTAGTGGGTCACATGATCACCCCTCAACCAATCACTAGCAAACAGGAACAAGGCTCAGGCCAATCCCGGTTCGCCTTTTGGGGCAAGGCTCACCTCCCTGGAGCACATTGTTACTTAGCACCTGGACAAAACTGAGGTTGGCTTAGCAAGAGAGAGGGGTGTGGTGGGGGAAAGTCCTGCCACGTGGAAACGTCTAGATCTTTTCTTTGAACATCCTGGGGGCAAAAGAGGAGAGTTAAGTTGTCCATCACGTGGAAACTTAATCCCCTTCTTTGCACATTTCTATTCTTTCTCCCAAAGCAGTGTCCTCAATCAAACCTCAGCTTTCTTCTGTAATGCCTTCTAGTCATTCCCAGAAGCTCGCCCATCTCTAGCATGGCTACTGACGTCATCCGGGGCTGGTGGCTTGGCCCTGCCATCCCCCACGTGTGGCTTCCCCGCTGGCAGAAAGGAGAAAATGAGGAAGAAGGGCGCTCACTGTTGTCACTAAGAAGATGCACCTGTTACAGTAAGCGATGTGAGCTATTCTAAGAAATAAGTCCCCCAAATCTCAGTGGCTTTAACACCGTGAAAGTGTGTAAACCTTACTAATGTGGCAGTGTCTAATGGGGCAGTTCCTTCTTAAAAACAAAAAAAAAATTTTAATGTTTTTATTTATTTTTGAGACAGAGAGAGACAGAGCATGAACGGGGGAGGTGCAGAGAGAGAGGGAGACACAGAATCTGAAACAGGCTCCAGGCTCTGAGCGGTCAGCACAGAGCCCGACGCGGGGCTCGAACTCACAGACCGCGAGATCATGACCTGAGCTGAAGTCGGACGATTAAGCCACCCGGCTGCCCCACATGGAACGTTTTCTGAATCATTTGAGAATAAGTGTCAGACCTCATGCTGCTTTACCTCTAGACACTTAAATGTGAATTTCCTAAGAACAAAGACATTCACCTACAAAACCACAGTACAATAATCAAAATCAGAAAATCTTACACTGATAACAATTATCAGGCCTATTCAAAGTTTACCGATTGTCTCAATCCGTCCTTATAGCAAAAACAAAAACAAAAACAAAACAAACCAAAAAACCCACAAAAAAACACAAAAACAAAAAACCTTTCCCCTCCCTCCCTCCCTTCCTCCCTCCCCCTTCCTTCCTTCCTTTCTCTTTCTTTTTCTTTCTTTCTTTCTTTCTTTCTTTCTTTCTTTCTTTCTCCAGCCAGGATCACATATTCCAGTTAACGGTCATATTGCTTTAGTTTGGAACAGTTCCTCGATCTTTCTTTGTGTGTGTTTTTTTTTAAGAAATTGACATTTTTGAAAATTTTATGTCAGTTACTTTATAGAATGTCCATCAGTTTGGGTTTGTCTGACATTTTCTCATGACTAGATTCAGGTTATACATTAAAAGAATGATTATCATAGAAATAACTCTTTGTCCTTGGTGTGTCTTATCAGGAGGCAGATGATGTCCGGTTTGTCCTGTTACTGGCGATGGTGAGGTTTGTCACTGTAAAGTTACTCTTTTCTCCTTTTGTAATTAATGAGCAATTTGTGGGGAGATACTCCAATACGGTCTAAATATCAGTTCTCACCAAACCTCTAGCGACTAACTTGAAATTAAAAAAAAAATTTTTTTAACGTTTATTTATTTTTGAGACAGAGAGAGACAGAGCATGAGTGGGGGAGGGGCAGAGAGAGAGGGAGACACAGAATCGGAAACAGGCTCCAGGCTCTGAGCCATCAGCCCAGAGCCCGACGCGGGGCTCGAACTCCCGGACCGCGAGATTGTGACCCGAGCTGAAGTCGGACGCTTAACCGACTGAGCCACCCAGGCGTCCCTAAATTTTTTAAAAAATATTTATTTCTTTTTGGGAGACAGAGTGCAAGCAGGGGAAGGGCGGAGAGAGAGGGAGACACAGAATCCGAAGCAGGTCCCAGGCTCTGAGCTGTCAGAGCCCAACTCGGGACTTGAACTCACAAACCGTGAGATCGTGACCTGAGCCAAAGTCGAACGCTTAACGGACTGAACCACCCAGGCGCCCCATCCGGCTTCTGACTTTAGATGACTTCGGTTTTCGCACAGATTGCTACCCCAGAACCATCCAGTGTGAGCCCCAGGGCGCTCAGATGTAGAGAGCTCTTCAAAGTCAAGGCCGTCATTAGCGCCTTTCTGTCTTTAAGTAAATTGTAACCCTCACCATATCTTTCTCACCCAGAAACATAGGACAACCTAATCTCAATCCCGTCATGACGCCACTGGCAGAGGCTACGTTCACCAAAGATGTCTCCAGGGTCCCCCTGCACGTCTGCGACCATCAGACTGCAGCGCATGAGACCATTTGCCTAGATTTCTGCTTCCCTGCCATTCCTTTCTAGAAAGGCTGTCCCAGACACCAGCTCTCTGGAGCGCCTGGCTTTGGACTCCGTGAGCTCATCGCGGGTTCCACCTTGGGGCGTGTGCTGTTCTGGGTCGCACGTCGTTTCATCCGTTCGCACTGCGCCAGCTCAGCTTGTGGGCAGTTCTGACGGGGACAGGGACCGTGAGCCTGGGTGACCCAGTTGTGGCAGCCCGTGTGCCCACAGGGGCAGGGAGCGACTCTGGCGCTGATAGAAATAGACGCCAGCCACAGCGGGGCCCCAGGCCGCCTCGGGCAATACCAATCCTGCTCTGGTCCACGTCTGGCCCAGCTGGCTTCACCTGACCCCAAAGGCTGGGATCCAAAGGCTTTGGCCCCAGAGGCTGGGATCTCAGGCTGATGTTACTTGGTCTCCAGAACTGTCCACTGCGTGGTCCAGAGGTCTGTGGTAAGCCACCCAATAAAAAGCGGGTGCAGCCCAAGGACCCTCCCCGAAGAGGTAAGCTCTCACCAAACGACACTTCCTGTCCTCAAAACGATTCTTAGATTCTTGTATTCTTAGAGCTTCAAGGCCAAGGCCAAGGGAGGGATATTCAGCCTCCTATCTTTCCTCCCAGAAAGCGGGTAAGGAGAGACTGAGTGAGAGGTTTCACTCTACCCAACACTGCCTTTATTTATTTTTATCTTGTTGAGATTTTATTTATTTAAAAAGTTGTTCACGTTCATTGATTTATTTTTAATGCTTATTTAGTTTTGAGAGACAGCGAGAGAGAGCACGAGCAGGGGAGGGGCAGACAGAGGGGGAGACACGGAATCCGGAGCAGGCCCCAAGGCTCCGAGCTGTCAGCACAGAGCCCGACGCGGGGCTCGAACTCGCAAACTGTGAGATCGTCACCTGAGCAGAGGTCTGACGCTTAACCGACTGAGCCACGCAGGCGCCCCATATATCGTATTATTTAAAAAGAATTTTTTTTAACATGTATTTATTTTTTTGAGAGACAGAGACGGAGCATGAGCAGGGGAGGGGCAGAGAGAGAGGGAGACACAGAATCCAAAGCAGGCTCAGGGCTCTGAGCTGTCAGCACAGAACCTGACGTGAGGCTCGAACCCATGAACCGTGAGATCGTGACCTGAGCCGAAATCAAGAGTCAGGTGCTTAACCGACTGACCCACCCAGGCACCTCTAACATTTTATTGTTACGTAACCTCTACACCGAACGTGGGGCTCGAACCTACAACCCTGAGATCAAGAGTCACACACTCCACTCACTGACTGTGTCCATCAGGAGCCACCAACCAAGGCTATCTTTAAAAGCGTGGTAGATTTTATTTTCCAAAGATGGTCACAACAATGTCCACATCCCACATCCTCTTCTAGAGCCTTGTCTCTCTGGCATTTAGAGGTGGATTCTGGGGCATGCCTGGGTGGCTCAGTCAGTTGAGCGCCCAACTTTGGCTCAGGTCGTGATCTCACGGTTCAGGGGTTCGAGCCCCGCGTCGGGCTCTGTGCTGACAGCCCAGAGCCTGGGGCCCGCTCCGGATTCTGTGTCTCCCTCTCTCTCTCTCTCTCTTTGCCTCTCCCCTGCTTGTCTCTGTCTCTCTCTCAAAAATAAATGCACGTTTAAAAAATTAAAATATATTTCTCCTTAAGTTTGTTCAGAGGATTTGGTGAGATTATACACCTAAAGTGCCTGGCCAAGAACATGGGCTAGAGTAAGAGCTCATAACTATTAGTCATGATTTACCGTGACTGGTGGACAGCTGGATGTTGAGAGCCTCTTGCTGACAAGCCCAGTTGGTACTGGGTAGTCTCTCTCTCGAGCCATTAGGAACCTTCTTCTTGTTCTCTCATCTCCCACCAGTGGGCGCTCTGGTGACGTTAAGACCACAGCTCATTGCCCCTTGGGTGCAGATCCGACTGTTCTCGGGACTGAGGGCTTGGGTGTCTTTATTTGAAGGGCACAGGACTCTCCACGCCTTGGCTAAAAACAAGACATCGAGCAGAACCACAGGCTTTTATTCCCCTTGTGTTGGTGGGAGAAACGTGCAACGATCTTCTTCTGATTGAGAGAGGGAGGAGGCAAACCCTGCGCGCAGTTACTCCTTTTAATAATAGAAAGATGATGTTATCACCACGGCAACGAATGATCAAAGACGACGACCAATCGGAATCACAGTCTTCTCCGGGAGGTTATTTTTCTCAAGAGAGAGCGACAATTTCTAGGCAACTCTCACAAGACTCTCTTGTTCACACGATCCTTCCAAGGACAGTCTTAAAGAAACAGACCAGGAACGCAAGCCTGGGGACGGCACCAGAAGAGATGGGTGTTCCTGGGAATGGTCACAGTTCGTCACCTTAGGGGGCAGATTTTTTTCGATGGGCTTGGTTATGCAAAAGGGTATCTGTGTGTACCTGCAGGGACGAGAGAACCTCCTCACCTCTTCGTTTACATTTAAAAAAAAAATGATCTTTTTATTAAAAAGACCTTTTAATCCGGGCCCCTGGGTGGCTCGGTCGGTTAAGCGCCACACTTCAGCTCGGGTCATGATCTCAAGGTTCTGCGGGTTCAAGCCCCGCATGGGACTCTGTGCTGACGGCTCAGAGCCTGGAGCCTGCGTCGGATTCCGTGTCCCCCCCCTCTCTCTCTGCCCCTCCCCCACCCACACTCTGTCTCTCTCAAAAATAAAGAAACATGAAAAATGTCTTTCCAATTTTATTAATTTATATTTAAGACAAAGAGAGAGGGCAGGGGAGGGGGAGAGAGAGAGAATCCCAAGCCAGAGTTCACACTGACAGCACGGAGCCCCACACGGGCCCTGAACTCATGAACCTCGAGATCATGACCTGAACCAAAGTCAAGAGTTGGTTGCTTAACCGACTGAGCCACCCAGGTGCCCCTGGCTGCTGCCATTTTGAAGCACTTAGTCTTGGGAGGGTTTGTCACAGAGCAAGGGACACGTGACACACTTTTTGGGATCACGATCGGTGAGATCATATATATTAACCGTCTGATACGCTGAAAAATAGGAATTACCTTTATTATCACTTTCTACCTGCTGTGTCCCACCTCCACAGCCAACCCCTCCCAGATTCATATGTTGAAACCCTAACTCCCAACATCATGGTATTTGGAGGTGGGGCCTTTGGGAGGTAATTCGCTTTCAATGAGGTCATGCGGTCAGGGACCCCAGGATGGGATTGGTGTCCTTATAAGAAGAGAAAGAGATCCCAGGGCTTTCTCTCTTCCTCTCTCTCTTTCTCTCTCTCTCTTTCTCTCTCTCTCTGCCATACGAGCACACGACAAGAAGGCAGCCGTCTGCAAGCCAAGAAGCGGGGCTTCACCAGGAATCAAATCAGCTAGCACTTTGATCTTGGACTTCCCGGCCTCCAGAAAATAAAAGCTCCCCCAGCCTGTGGCATTTTATTAATGAAGCCTGAACAGACTAATACACCGAGTCCCCTTTTCTGCCCAGAGGCTCAGCAGCCCTTGGGGTAACACGCCTCTCTCGTCCACCACCGTCCTTTACCTGCCCCAGAACAAGGCCGTGCCCCAGATCAGCCTGAGCAGGCAGGGTCGAGAAAACGTTCTGTTTTCCTAGAATCCTTCCTTGGTTGTGTCAGGTGTAACAACCACCCTTCCTCTCGCTCCTTTTCCAGCCGGGCTCAGCCCAGAACAGAGATCCTCACATAGAAGCTGAGGGCGATGTAACAGAAGCCACCCTAGGTATTTCCAGCCGAAGGAATTGAATGCCGGGGATTTATGACAACAGCGTCGGAGAGGCCAGCAGAGCAAGAGCGAGACAAGGATAGTGGGGAGACCGAGAAGGAGGCGTGAGTTCCAGAGGCCAGGAGCCGCTGGAACAATTTTGCTCTAACGGTGACACCGTGTCCCCTTTACGGATGCTCCAGTTCAGTCCTTGCACCTGTGAGGTTGCAGGTCTTCCTGTTTTAGGGGCATCTCCCAATTTTGAAATAAAAAAAAAAATTAGAGGGACGCCTGGGTGGCTCAGTTGGTTAAGCGCCCGATTTTGGCTCAGGCCACGATCTCACGGCTCATGAGTTCGAGCCCTGTGTCGGGCTCTGTGCTGATGGCTCAGAGCCTGGCGCCTGCTTCGGATTCTGGGTCTCCCTCTCTCTCTCTGCCCCTCCCCTGCGCGGACTCTGTCTCTCTCTTTCTGTCTCTCAAAAATAAGTAAACATTAAAAAAAAAAGAACATGCTGATGAAAATGTTCTAAAGTTGATTGTGATGGTTGCACAAGTTGGTAAATATACCCCAAACCATTGAGTAAGTAGATGTTCAAAGGGTGGGTTTTATGGTATATGAGTCCTATCTCAATACAGCTCGACAACGAAACTGCAATTGGTTTAAGGTAAGTTTGCGTTTCCTTACATAAACTGACGAGAGGGGACATAGCACGCGGGTGCTTTGTGTAACTCCAGAAGCTTCTCTGTCATTTGTGCTCAAGGCGAATTAATTATTATTATTTTAAGTTTATTTATTTTGAGAGAGAGAGAGAGAGAGAGCACGCATGAGCAGGGGAGGGGCAGAGAGAGTGGGAGAGAGAGAATCCCAAACAGGTTCCACTATCATCACAGAGCCTGACTTGGGACTCGATCCCACCAACCATGAGATCATGACTTGAGCCAAAATCAAGAGTCAGACGCCTAACCTGACTGAGCCCCCCAGGCACCCCTGTTATTCCACTGTGTGTGGAGCCCAATGTGGGGCTTGAACTCTCAACGCAGAGATCAGGACCCCGGCCAAGATCAAGAGTTGGACATTTAATCTACTGAGCCACGCAGGCGCCCCAAGACGAGTCAATTATAACTGGATTAGTGATGATATCATCGGGGTTAAATTTTACAAGCTTGAGGAATAAGTTCTAGCTCCTGTCAAAACCACTCAGTAATTAAACACACCTCCCTGTAGCAAACATGTGAGCCAAGTTTTGTGGTCTCCTCGGCCTCAGGTCAAAGATGAAATGCCAGCTGGGATGAACAGAGATGCTTATGGGTAAAGACACCCCTTATTGGCTGGCCGTTGGCTAAGAAGCCAGCCAGGAGACACTATTTAGTCACGAAAATGAAATCATCTGTACAGATCCAGCTTTCAATCATTCATGCCTTTAAGAATGTTTAAAATTCTCCCTAATGTTTACTTATTTTTGAGAGACAGAGTGCAAGTTGGGGAGGGGCAGAGAGAGAGGGAGACACAGAATCGGAAGCAGGCGCCAGGCTCTGAGCCATCAGCAGAGCCCGACGCAGGGCTCGAACTCACGAGCCGTGAGACCATCACCTGAGCTGAAGTCGGGCGCTTAACCGACAGAGCCACCCAGGCGCCCCTGTTTCGGTGTTAAAGATCACAAGTGCAAGATGGACCTTCACAAGCTAAGATCAAGATGTCGGCAGGGCTTTAGCGGAGAATCTGTTCTCTCTCTCCTTGTCTTTTCCAGTTTCTAGAAGCCACATGCTTTCCCTGGCCCGTGGCCCCTTTCTGCGATCCCCAAAGCTGCAGGACAGGCCTTTCCCATGCGGCCGCTCTTCAGGTTCTCCCTTCCTGTCCCACCTCCACTGTTAAGGGCCCTTACGCTGGCCACACTTGGGTAACCCAGGATAACTTCCGTATTTTTAGGGAACTTGAGTTAACAGCTTGCATTCATAGGTTCCGAGGAATAGGACTCGGACATCTGCGGGGTCTCTTGTTCTGCCCAGCATAGACCAGGATTATTCTTTTGCGTGCGTGTGGACCCTAAGCATCATCCCTAGCCTCTACCCACTAGATGACGGTAACCCTGCCCTTGAACCCAGCTGTGACACCCAGGAAATTCTCATTGCCTAATGTCTCTCAGCGTCAGCGCCCAGTTGAGACTCGCGGTTCCAGGCCCCGGGGACCCAGAGGTGAGCGACACAGGCCAGTTCTTGCTCTCATGGGTTTTATGTTTCCCCAGTCGAACCAGCACATGCATCACACATCACTGGGAGACGCCGTGTCCCCAGTCACTCCATGCCAGTCTCCCGTTTATACCTTTGGAACGTGCAACCTATGGGTTGCACGTAATTACAGCCAAGGCCGGATGGAACCCGGGCTCTGGTGACGGGGCTGGGCAGGAGAGCCACACAGGAAGCCATCAGCACAGAGGGGGCCATCGGGACCTTCCCTGAGCCATGGAGCTCCATGCTGCCTCATGAGTGACAGGTGTCAGCCTCTGACTTTTGTCCTTAGCGCCTCTGCTCTCTCTCTGATGGCTTCCTGTCTGCCTCCCTGGGGTCTCCTCTTCCTTCCATGGTCTGTGCCCCTCTCGCGGCTGCCCTGCCCGAGGCCAGGCCCTGACGCTGCTGATCCCACGCTTTCCTCTCTCCTCCCTCCCCTCCCCACCTGCACCTTTGCCCTCAGCCCACTGCGTTCATTTCCTGGGGCTGCTGTGACGAATCACCCCACCCCACACCGAGCGGCTTAAAACAACATGTATGAATTCTCTTACCGTTCTGGGGCACAGAAGTCTGACGCGGGTCACAGGGGGTTGATTTTAGCTGTTGGCCTGGCCGTGTTCCTTCTGGAGGCCCCAGGGGAGAACGCGCCTCCCGGCCTCTTCCAGCCTCCAGAGGCGCGCCTGCCTTCCTGGGCCGGCGGTCCCTCCACCTGCAGGGAAGCATCTTCCTCTCCTGTCCCACCTCTGCTTCCCTCCGTACCCGCCACCTTGCACCCCTCTTCCCTTGTATTAGTTTTCTAGCACCGCTGTAACCGAGCGTCCCAAACAGGGTGGCCTGAGACAACAGAAGGGCATTGTCTCATGGTTCTGGAGGCTAGAGGTTCAAAACTGAGCCCTTCCTTGCCTCTTCCAGCTTCTGGGGGTGGCCTTGCCGGTCCCTGGCGCGTGGCTCCCGTTGTGTTGCAAGTGGACCCACCCACCCCAGATAATCCAGAAGATTCTCCCCGTCTCCACAACTTTTACCGATCTTATCTTTTTATTTAAAAATTTTTAATGTTAATTTTTGTGAGAGAGATAGAGAGACAGAGTGCGGGCAGGAGAGGGGCAGAGAGAGAGGGAGACACAGAATCTGAAGCAGGCCGTCCAGACTCTCGGCTGTCAGCACAGAGTCTGACGTGGAGCTCGAACTCACAAACAGTGAGAGCATGACCTGAGCCAAAGTCGGATGCTTAACCCACTGAGCCACCCAGGCTCCTCCTATCTCATCTCATCTCATCTCATCTCATCTCATCTCATCTCATCCCATCTCATCTCATCTTATCTCATCCTGAGATCAAGACCTGAGCTGAGATCAAGAGTTGGACGCTTAACCCACTGAGCCACCCAGGCGCCCCCACAACCTTAATTTAAACATAGCCACACATTCCTTTTTTGCCATGGAGAGTAACATTCATGGATCCCAGGGATTAGGATGTAGCTATTTCTCGGGGGTCAGGATTCTGCGAACCATACAGCCCTCTCTCTGAGCTCTAGCCTTGGGTGGCCAAAGGCCTCCTGGATGCCCCCTCCCTGGATGCTCAATGCATTATTTTTAGTATAAGTATATCCCAAGTGTTGCATGGGACATACTTATACTTTATACCAAAAAATATTTTTGTTTTTCAAAATTCAAATTTAACTAGTCATCCTGTGTTTTTTTCTGGCAACGCAACTACGAAGTTAAAATTGTTATGGGGCACCTGGGTGGCTCAGTCGGTCAAGCGCCCAACTCCCCGATTTCAGCTCGGGTCACGATCTCGCGGCGGTGAGATCGAGCCCCCGGTCGGGTTCCGCGCTGAGCGTGGCGCCTGCTTGGGATTCTCTCTCCCTCCCTCCCTGCCACTGCTCCTGTGTGCATGCTCTCTCTCTCTCAAAAAATTTGTTAGAAATAAAACTTCCCGTCTTGTCACGTCCCCTGCCATTCGCCATCCCTTCCCACCAGATGGAGCCCTGGTCACATTGATTATCACCTTAGCCTGTCTCCTTAGGAGAGGAGACCTCTAGCGTGGCCTCCTGGTATTCGCACGATCCTGGGGTCTATGCTCCTGTGAGTGTAGGCTGGACCTGGTGACAGGCTTCTAACAAATAAATGGTGAAAGGGACAGGATGCCCCTTCAGGGATTAGGTTACAAAAAGACTGACTTCTGTCCTGGCCACACTCTCTGTCTTGCGGGGCCTGGCTGCCATATTGGGAGCTGCTGGATGGACAGGCCCAGGGGCGGGGACTCATGTCTGTCCCCAACAGCCTGCGAGCCCCTGACGCCTGCCCACGGCCAGGTGAGTGAGCTTGGAAGCAGTCTTCCGCCTCGAGATGACAGCAGCCTTTAAAAAACAATTTTTTTTTAACGTTTATTTATTTTTGGAAGAGGGGCGGGTAGGGGCACAGAGCGAGGGAGACACAGAATCGGAAGCAGGCTCCAGGCTCCGAGCCGTCAGCCCAGAGCCCGACGCGGGCCTCGAACCCACGGACCGCGAGATCACGACCCGAGCCGAAGTCGGACGCTTCACCAGCCCAGCCACCGGGCACCCCAGCCAAGTCCTCAGCTCCGTCCCTCCTACGTGAACGCCCTTGACATGGACACATCAGGATGAGTGGGAGAAACACTGTTCCGTAGAAACTTCGCTTCTGACGGAAGGAAAGATCAGAGTAAGGGGGGCTATTTTGGGGTCCAGAAACAACAAATCTAGAAGAGCCTCGGGCTCTTATTTCAACGTGCTCGTGGAAGGGAAGTGATCTTTTCCTGATGTGACGGAGAAGACCCACGACGATTTAGTCTTTAAAGAAATAGAGGCCGGTTAACCTCGTCGTCACCATGGCAACAAACAGCCAAGGGAGCCGGCCAACCAGAAACGTAGGCTGCCTTGGGGGGCCGTTTTTCTTCGGCTATTGCAACAATTTCTAAGAGACTCTCCCAGGCTCTTGTTCAAATTCTTTCCAAGGGCAGGCTTAAGTGAACAAGGGAACCGGCGAGGTTGGTAACGGCGGCTACTGGCTGTACGGGAAAACCAGATAGATGCTTGGGGAATGGTTTCAATCTGTCACCTTCTTGAAGCCGATTCTTCCCCCCCCCCCCCCCGGAAGCTGATTCTGTAGATGGATTTTATGATGCGAAATAGTATCTCTCCCACCGCCACTGCGGGAGAGAAAGAATATCTCCATCTCTCTCTCTCTTTCTCTCTCAATGTTTAAAAATTATTCTTGCAGTGGGCATGAGGTCACGTCCGCCACCGATAGTGTTGATTGGCTGATCTAACAGCCACTAACAACTCCTCTCCCATTTACCACCTCATACCAAAGTGGTGAAAAAAGCCAGCTCTCCTGTTTCCTAGACTCCTTTGTAGGGGCAGGTAGGCAGTGACCCAGTTCTGGCCAATGAGTGTGCTGGCCGCTTTTGGGAAATAGGTTTGTGACTGGATAAAAGAGGAGAAGCAGGATAGGAGAGGGCTGTCACCACCCCACCTATCCATTTTTTTCCCTGTTGTGGGAGAAGGTGATGTCCGGAGCTCAGCAGCCATGTTGTGACCGTGAGGCAATAAACTGGAAGGCAAAGAGCAACAATTGGAGGAATAGAACAATTCTGGGTTCTCAATAGCATACTTGACCTGCTAACTAAACCCAGAAGCCTCTTTCCTCCAAAGCTGTAATTAAGAAACTAAGAAATATCTTTACATCTTTATGCCTGCTACCAGTTTGGTTTTCTCTGATTTGTAACCAAACATCCCTAGCTGACCCGTGCTCACACTCGAGCAGGGCTCCCAAACTCAAATATCCATAGAGAGACCAGGCAGCTGATGTGAGGGAGAGAAGTGGGCCGAACAGGGACTCTAGGCACCTCTAGATTTTGTTCAAGTAGAAGACAGAACTTCTTTGGGGGTACCTGGGTGGCTCAGTCGGTTAAGCGTCTGACTTTAGCTCAGGTCACGATCTCCCTGTTTGTGAGGTTGAGCCCTACTTTGGCCTCTGCACTGTCAGCACAGAGCCCACTTTGGATCCTCGGTCTTCCTCTCCCGCTGTTCCTCCCCACTTGTGCGCATTCTCTCTCTCTCTCTAAAAAATAAACATTGAAAGAAAGAAAGAAGGAAAGGAGAGAAAGAAAGAAGGGAAGAAGGAAAGAAAGAAGGAAAGAAAGAAAGAAAGAAAGAGTGAGCTTTTTTGACCTTAATCAGCCTCACCCTGGTCAGGAGGTAGTCAAGCGACTCAGTACTGGCCAAAGGTATATAAAAGGAGGCTGCTGAGGAATTCTGGGAGAAGGTGTTCCCACCCTTTACGAAGAGAAATGTCCTGCTTTCTGCGGTCCCCTGCTTCCTGTCTTTGAACACGGTGTGTGATGTGATGTCTGGAGCTGCTGCAGCTATTTTGTGACTCTCCTCCTGTGAGGAGAGCCCAGGAGAATCACAGACTCTGAAACTGACATTGTTGGGCTGCTAATTCAAACCCCAGCAACTTCCACTGCTTCCACAGACTTTCTTGCCTGTGTGTGAGCCACTATATGCTGAAGATTCTGTGACTCGTCCCAGAAAATCTCTTTAATGGTGCACTGGGCTTCCTTTTTTGCCCTGTAATGATTCTCCGCTGTAATTTCACTGCCTGTCTCACTGTTCCCTAGATCTAGACAGGGCAGAAACTGCAGATTCCTGCACAGGCAGATGTGCTTTCCAGAAAAGAAAGAATTTGCCCGTGAGGCCATTACAGACCTTTTGCCACTTACCCCCAAGCCAAATCCTAATGCAGGAGCCTGCACTGGGATGGAGAATTGGAGAAAATCAGCTAGCCCGTTGCTTTCGCGGGAACTTCTGAGGGAGCCACGTGTCCCCCGCTGCATGTGTGGCTTTCACTTTCATGAGTCAGGCAGAAGATGAACCAGGAATGGTCAGGATCTCCGTGCTGCTTTCAGACTCTGCCCACACACTCTCGGATGCTCTTCCCTTCCAGAGGTGGAGCTTACGTCTACTCCCCGTGAGTGAGGTCTGGACACAAAGGCTCACTTTCAACAAACGGAAATAGGCAGGAATGGCTGCGTGTGGCTTCTGAGGCATTGTATGAGAAGGCCTCGAGGCCTCCGTGCTCTCCCTCTGCCAACGCGCGTTCTGGGGGAAGCCGACTGCCGCGTCAGTCCCACAGGGAGGCCTACGTGAGGAGAGGCACTGGCTGTCCAGCCAACAGCCACGGGGAGTGAGCCATCTGGGAAGCACGCCCTCCGGCCCCGGACAAGCCTTCGGATGACAGCGGCCCCACGCCGACATCCTGATTGCACATTCAGGACAGACCTCGAGCCACAAGCACCCAGAGGCAGCTCCCAGATTCCTGACCCTCAGAAAACGTGAGATAGGAACCCACATTGTTGCTTTACGCTGCTAGGCTTGGGGACAATTTCCAACCCAGCAATAGGTGACCCGTACAGACTCTTCATGGTTCCCCGTCCTGGTTCCGGGGAATACGCTCTGTTAATTTCTTGGGAGCAGTATCACTTAGGGGGATAGAGTATCTGTTATCCTCCTTGTTTTATGATTTTTCCCTTCATCCCTAATCACGTCCAAAGATTCCATACCTGTGCTTCATGAACGCTGTAGCAACAGAACTCGGAATCGGAGTCGGTGGTGGCTGAAGAAGCCATAAAGCCCACCGAGGAACCTTGGCATTGATAGGACGGATCCGAGACACGTGTCTCCCCGCATGGCCTTCACCCACGGTGAATACAGTGGGGTCCCAGACCCCCAAAAGAGGGGGCCGGGGAGGAGATGAGGAGGTGCCCCGTCCCCACTGCAAGTCCTGGGACCACAGCTGGAGAAAGAGAGAGAAGGAGGATGGGGTTTGAAACAGAATTGGATGGGGGTGCCTGGGAGGCTCAGTCAGTTGAGCGGCCGACTTCGGCTCAGGTCCCGATCTCGCGGTTCGGGAGTTCGAGCCCCGCCTGGGGCTCTGTGCTGACGGCTCGGAGCCTGGAGCCTGCTTCGGATTCTGTGTCTCCCTCTCTGTCGGCCCCTCCCCCGCTTGCACATACACACACACACACACACACACACACACACACACATACACACACACTCTCTCCCTCTCTCGAAAATTAAATGAATGTAAAAAAATTTTTTTTTTCATTTTAAAAAATAAACAGGATTGGAGGGACTTTTCTCCCACCAAATGTGACTGGGCTAGGCCCGAGAAGTCATTGAGGGATGAGAAAAGAAGATTGTAGGTGGTCCATACAGGTGCGGACACAAAATGAAAAGGTTTCGTGTCTCCCCACTCTGCACCCACTCAATTTCAGAGCTCTCAGTTGCATCAGTGTGTCCAGCCTGGAGCTGGGGAAGCCCATTTCCAACCCGCTTCCTCGGCCGGTCCCTTCTCTCCTTCGTCCAGAGAGGACAGCTGGAGGCAGAAATGACACAAAAATACTTAAAACCCATATGGCCGGCACCCAGCCATCAGAGGGTCGCTGGCTAGAATCCCTGCTAGAGCACAGACCAAGGACCAGGGGGCCAAGTGGGTTATCAGCCTTGAACGTGGGGCCCTCTTATCTCCAAATTACAAACGCGTCCCTGCTGTGGGCCTGAGAAGCCTGGGTGTGGACAAGGCTTGTACTGGGTGAGGCGACCCGGGGTGGGGAGTGGTGGGTGTGGGGGGGTGGGGAAGAGGCTGCAGATTGGTGACAGGGCAGTCCCAGGGTGGTGGCCCAACCTCAGACACTCCCCTCCCCCTTCGTCCACAGCACATTGAGACCAGACCAGAAGGCTCCATTCGCTTTCCTGAGGGG
>NW_024412451.1:3166023-3179673 GCF_014898765.1 Herpailurus yagouaroundi | reverse complement strand
GAGATCGTGACCTGAGCTGAAGTCGGACGCTCAACCGACTGAGCCACCCAGGCGCCCCCAGAGCCTGTGGGTCTGTATTCTCTCTGCTGCAAAGAAACTGTGGCATGGGTCATATTAGTCCCACTTTACCGATGAGGAGACCGAGGCCCAGAGAGGTGAAGTCACCTCCCTGAAGGCACACAGCTAGTCGGTGGCAGAGTCAGGATTTGAACCCAGGTCTGTCTGCGCAGCTCTGAAGCCTTGGACACTCTCTGTCATGTGTCCTGTTGATGCTGGGGGCGCGGGTCGGGTACTGTCTCCCGAGGGGTATTACCTCGGTGTATTTGCTACTCTGTTCAGGTTCCAAAGCAGCCACTTGTCGTTACACAGAGACCAGATTGTCTTCTGAGGAAGCTGGGGACACATTTAGTTCAGGAGTCTGGGATGTAAAACCAGGTTAATGCATTCTTTGTCCGTGCGAAACACAACAGTCACCAGACCCAGGATCCCAGTGGCCAACACTCAACAGCTTTCTCTCTCTTAGCCGCTGTGCTAAGTCGTTCACAGGTCTGCATGGGTACACTCCTCCCCACCCTTGGGGAACTAAGTTACCACTACCCGCATTTTATAAGTAAGCAACCTGAGACACAGGAGGTCAGTGGCTTGCCCAGGCCCATGCTCTGGGAAGCGGAGGAGTCGGGACTTGAACCCAGGCCATAGGTCCAACTCTGTTCTTCACCGTACATGGGACAGATGCACCTGCTTCCTGAACTGGCAGGTTGCCTAGTGAGCCAATGAGAGGAATTTCAGATTCAGTTCCACTATTGACGTGCATAGATATTTGTCTGTGTTCTATGTGTGTTATCGTAACAACTGTGTCTTTTATTTTCCGTATTCTTTTTTAATGTTTATTTATTTCAAGAGATGGACAAGGGGCAGAGAGAGAGAGAGAGAGAGAGAGAGAGAGAACCCCAAGCAGGCTCTTCGCTGTAGGTGCCGAGCCCGACGTGGGGCTCGATCCCACTACCGTGAGACCATGACCTGAGCCGAAATCAAGAGGCAGATGCCTAACCGACTGCGCCACTGAGGTGCCCCTATTTTCCGTATTCTGCCTCTCTGATGTCTGGGGCCTCGCTGACTCTTGAGGGGCTGCCCCGCCGGGGTTAAGAAATTTCTAGAGAAAGTAAGCGGTGCCGGCCTTGGAGCATGTTCCTTGAATGCAAACCGACCAGCCCAGACCCCACACCCCCAGCTATGTCCTTTATCAGGCCTTCACACTCTGGCACCACCCACCTGCTCTGTTCACCCCAGGGCCAGGTCCTGGACAAGAAGGGACAGCCCCCACACCCCAGAATCTGCTGAAATTATTCAACCTAGCCAATCATAAAACTGCTTACCCTGCCTCACCCATTCCTTCCCGCAGAAACCACAGTAAAAGCTCTTGCCCACGGTTTCCCCTGCTCCTCCCTCTGCCTCCTGACCAATGCTGGTGTTTTGTCATATGGCACCCCGTGGTGTGACATGTCCCATCCTCTTGATAGAATATGGAATGTAACAAACTATCTTTTCTTTCTTTCTTTCAAAAAAAATTTTTTTTCAACGTTTATTTATTTTTGGGACAGAGAGAGACAGAGCATGAACGGGGGAGGGGCAGACAGAGAGGGAGATACAGAATCGGAAACAGGCTCCGGGCTCTGAGCCATCAGCCCAGAGCCTGACGCGGGGCTCGAACTCCCGGACTGCGAGATCGTGACCTGGCTGAAGTCGGACGCTTAACCGACTGCGCCACCCAGGCGCCCCTCAAAAAATTTTTTTAATGCTTTTCATTTTTGAGAGACAGAGTGCAAGCGGGGGTGGGGCAGAGAGAAAGAGAGACAGAGAATCCGAAGCAGGTTCCGGGCTCTGAGCCGTCAGCACAGAGCCCAACTCGGGGCTCGAACTCACAACCGGGAGATCATGACCTGAGCCGAAGTCGGACGCTCAACCGACTGAGCCACCCAGGTGCCCCTAACTATCTTTTCAATGACAGCCATCTCCTTATCTCATGGCTTTACCATTTCTGAATGAAAATACAACCTACAGGAAAACAGCCACACGTGTATATGCATTTCTTGAGTACCTACTATGTGCCAGATACAGTGCTGGGCCCAGAGGATATAGTGGGCAACAAGATAGACCCAGCTCTGCCTTCTGGGAGCTCATAGTCTTACAAGGAAGACTGGCATTCAACAGATCTATACAAATAAGTTAATCACCATCGGGAGACATACCAAGCCAGAAAAATACAGGGGAGCTATAAGGAGATAAACTAGGGGGAACAATCCATCCTGGGGGTGGCCTGGAAGGCTTCCTGGAAAAAGGGACCTAAGGGGTAAGAGTCCGTGGGAGTCATACAAGAGTGTCCCAGGCAGAGGCAATAACACGGGGCAAAGGTTCTGAGGTGGCTAGGAGCGTGTCTGGGGATGGCTAGTGTCGTCAGATGGCGTGCTGAGGTGGGCGGGTTATGAAGATGTCGAGCTTCTTTCTGAAGGGGGATGGAAGTCAAGGAGGAGTGTGGGCAGAGGAGTGACCACACAGACAGATGTATCACCGTACAAGGATACGACAATTTCCAGAAAACAGAGGGAGCCCAGCAGCGAGAGAGCGGGGAAGAAACACCCCGACCTCTCTCTCTCCTCCCGCCCCCCCTGCCTCCGCTGCTGCCTCCCATTGGCTGATCCCATCCGGAAGTCATGGGCAAAGGAGCTTGGGTAATGTAGTGCAGGGTGGTTGGTCTCCCAGGGCGCAGAGCAGGGTGCAGAAGCACAGAGAGGCAATCTGGGGAACCCATGGGGAATCACCAGCGCCAGTCCCATGGGAATCGGATACAGCTTGGCCTCTCCAAGGTTCAGAGCCCTCCTTCAGGATCCGTGGTCCTCAGGGAGCACTGTTGGAGGAGGCGCAGAGAGACCCAGCCCTGCGTCAGGAGCACAGACTGTCCACAGAAAGACCCGGGCTTCGGTCCTTCTTGAGCTTTCGTGTGTGGTTCCGGCAGGTCATCTAACCTGAGCTTCATGTTCCTTATCCGTAGTGTGAGTAGAACAACTCATCATCCCTAACCTTCTGAGGTCCAAAAAATTCCGAGAGCTTTGCATCACCCCCCCTCCCCCGCAAGAAGGAGGAAAACATTTAGAGACAAGATCTAGGAGGACACGGGGCTAGTTATAGTCTTAATTTATTTCCGTTAATGTCAAAATCCTACATTTCCCTGCAGAACACTAATATAATAGGCTTGATTATGGGAGGTGCCCCAACCTGTCCATGGGGTGAATTACACAATATAAAACATAGACACTGTCTCACTTTTCTGAAATCCCTGAATTCCAACTCTCTGAATTCTGAAGCACCTCTGGCCCAAGGGTTCTGGATAAGGGATTGTGGATCCATAGTGCCATACCTTGGGGGTTGGGAAGATACAATGAATTAATGAGTACTGAAAACTGGGCACAGTCCCTGGAACACGGACTGGATCTTGTTTTTATCCCAGATAAACCATTTCACCTTTTCCCTCAGCCCCTGGGAGCCACTGGGAGAGAAGAGCGGTGCATGTTTTGTGTTCCGTTGGCCATGAGATAGGATGACGCCCCTTACCAAAAATCATCCAGCCCTGGAAAACTTCAGGCAACTCATGGACGCAGTTTTCAAAATGCTTTTTTAGGGGCATGTGGCTGGCTCAGTCGGTTAAGCGTCTGACTCTTGATTTTCGCTCAGGTCACGATCTCTCGGTGGTGAGATCGAGCCCTGCATCAGGCTCTGCGCCCACAGCCTGCTTGGGGTTGGTTTTCTCTCTCTCCGCCTCTCTCCACGTGCACGCTCTCTCTCAAAATAAATAAACTTTAAAAAACAAGCCCCAAATGTTGTTTTGGCAATAGATTGTTTCTCCAAATGAGATCTCCCATGGATTCCCCCCACATATCAAAGAGCATGCCGTGAGTGCATCCGCAAACGTTTATTTTACACGTTCATATTTGTACAATAGGGCCTGAGCCGCAAAGAACGATGGAGGGCTTTAGCTGAACCCGCTTTCGAAAATGGGGGGTTTACAGAGGCCAGCCGCAGGCTTCTCTCAGCCAGCGTGTCCCATCCCCTGGGGAATTTTCGCTCAGGATTTGCTGTGTGCCAGCCATGCCTCGAGTCACAGATAACTGGCTTCAAACCGTTAACAGTTCTGCACAACCGCTTGCTTTGCTCTGTCCGGAAATTCTTCCAGAAAACCTTGAGAAGCGGTAGATTTGGTTTCAGGGGCCACGTTGAACGACCACGCAACGTTGTGGATCGCAAGTATGAACGGTGGAGAGGAAACACCTGAAACTCACAATCAGCACAAAGAAGAGCCCTGACACTGCGATAAGACGGTAAGAAATGTCACGCTGTCCCTTGTTACGATGCAATGATTGTGCCTTGATGGGAGAACAGCATGCAACAAACAAACGTGCCTGAGGTCTGTGTAGCATTTGTTCCACTTGGGACTCAGAGGAAAAGGAAACGGTGAACACAGTAGAAGGATACACTGTGAGTGGCTTTGCCCAGGCTGGAAACTTACAAGGGCGGAAAAGATCAATAGAAAACTACAAACTTCTAGACCCTGGATGCACTTGGCAAGAAGATCAAATACACACGTTGGGGAGGGCAGGGAAATCTTTACAGCAAAAAGGGATGTCGAGGCTGATGGTGCAGAGTCAGCTTGGGGAGTTTACAGAAATCAGAGTCTTTCGGGTTTTGGGTTGTCACTGCAAGCAAACTCTAGAAACTCCTTCGGTCTTGACACTTGCTGGGAATGCAAGGACCTGAGAGGAATTTCTGACCGCCTGAGGGTGGGTCTTGCACCCTGCACCTTGGCTGCCAAGGTGAAGGGGTGGGTAGAGAGAGAATCTCCACCTCTCGGCTCTGCTAAGGGGGCCACGGGGGGCAGCCCCATAGAAATGAGAACAGAGGTTGGATGCTGGAATTCACGGACATGACGGATGCCCACCATAGTAATACATTGGGGGGCTGGGTCCACTATTACAATTCGTTGGTAAGAATCTGAGCCTCTGTGTGTGTGTGTGTGTGTGTGTGTGTGTGTGTGTGTGTAGATTGCATTTAAAAAAAAAAAATTCAGCTCAAACCCTTGCAAATCCCTGAACCAATGGAAGTTTGCAGACTCACAGGTCAGACGTCCCCGAATGAGAGCTCTGTCTCCCCATGGGCGTTTGGATGTCACCTGACCAATTTTGTTGTTGTTCTTCACCGTCACGGGGGGGGGGGGGGGACTCAAGGTTCATGTTGTTAATCGATAACCCTTGAAGGTGACCTCTTTAATTATTTACCTCCTTTTGGACTCTTTCCTGGGAGTCTTGCCTTTTGCTCTGTAGAGCCGAGCGCCCCCTCTGCGCAAGTCAGAGCTTCTGGAGGTGGATCTGGGGAGACCCACATCCCAAGCCCAGGCACCAATCAGAGCAGAAGAGTCCCCCGTCTGACCATCCCTGTAAGGGACACCGAGCGAGTACGGAACAGCGACAGCTTTTGAGAGTCAAGCGCCAGAGCACGGAGCTCCTCAGGTGTGGCGAGCAGGCATCTCGCTTTGTCAGGCATGGTTTCTGTTTGCCGTGTATAAAACAGGGTGGTCCACCCTGGACGACTTTCGGCCAGAGGTACATTCAAGGTACATCCTTTTAAAAGACAAAACAACAACAACAACAACAACAACAAAACCAAAAACAACCCCCCCAGCAAACCAACCAAAAACTGAAAACCAAACGAAACCGCTGAAAAACCAAACTGGGTCTAGACTTTGCAATGGCGGCATTTCCAGCAGGGCTGAAGGCCAGAAGGTTCTGGGTCTCTTCCTGGCAACACATGCTTCGCTGTCCCCCAACCTCAGCCCACAGAGAGGGGACGGCGGTGCTGAAGGGGACAGTGGCCTTTCTCCAGAGCAGGGAGCTCCCTGACACGTTCCTCCTTCTTGGCTTCTCCTCAATTCTGGCGCGAGACCTCTTGCACAACCTTGGACTCCCAGGCCCTGTTTCTCCTCTTCCGTTTCCTGTAGACACCTGCTCACGCGAGGTGGGGGAGGGGGAGGACGGCCCTCGGTCTCCAGGGAAACAGCCCGAGAGGCGCTTCTGGGCTCAGCCTGCGACCTTCTGGGGTCTCCAGGTTGTCAGACGTTGTTGGAGGGTCTCTGAGACCCTTCTTCACCCAGAAGTTACCCTCGTCCCCTCAAATGACACTCTCACACATACCCAGGTGTTCCCCCCACACTTACATGTTGCCCCCCACTACGCCCACATCCCGTTCATACTCAGATGCCACCCACACATCCAAATGGTACCTGGGTCACTCGTCTGTTCAAGTGACTCAGGTGTTCCCCGCACCTACTCGGATACTGAATTGTGAGTGTCGCTAGGGCAAGGCGTGGGTCCGTTTGCTCCCGGCTGTATGGCCAGTGCCCGAAGCTGTGCCTCGGACCCCGTGGGTGCCCAGAAAACATTGGTTGAGTGAGTGAGTTTGCGCAAGCAAATATTACCTACATCCGCTCAAACGGCACCCGCACCCACTCAGATGTACCCACGTGACTCGAATGTTCCCCAGCCTCTATGAGTGCCACGAAGGCAGGGATCTGCGTTGGGTCCACTCGCTTCTCCCAGCTCCTAGAACAGCGCCTGGGACATAGTAGGTGTGTGAGAACGAACGAATGAATGAATGACCCAGGCTCAACCGGACAGGGACCACACCACGCAGAGGTAACCCAGAAGTTGACTCGGATAAGAAGAGCCGCCCTCCCTCCCCGCCAGTCAGATGTCCCCCTGGCTCACTCATATGACACTCATTCAGAGTGACCTCCACGTTTGAGTAGTACTCCCCATCCTTTGTATTATCCACACTCCCTCAAATTCCCCAGACGAATTCAGAGGCTACCCAGTCGTCACCCACACCCACTCAGATGACACCCACCTCCCACTCTGCCGCGCCCCCCCCCCCCGGCCCCGCGCCCTCCCCATGTCACCTCACAGCTTGTCAGATGCATGGTGCCTTCGCCGGTTTTTCTTATGCTTCCTCTTGCCTCTCTTGTCATCTCCAGGCTTGCTCGGCTTCTCCGTGGAGTCCAGAGGCGGCGCCGCATCCGCCCCGGCGGTGGCCCCAGCCCCGGGCTGCTTCTCCCCGGCCCCGGGCGCGCGGCACTTTCTGGCAGGTGGCTCTCTGGGGCCCGTCACTGCGGGGCACAATTCCTGCCTCAGGACCCGGGCCACGTCCTCCACCGTCCTGCCCTCGCTCTGCAGGAAGAGGTTCAGCTTGGTCAGGAATTCAATGTCCTGCTTCCGGGGCATGTAGACCACCCTCCACAGGCCGCCCTTGCCCTTGATCTCCCTGGGGATGACGGCATAATTGATGTCCTCCGCCAGCCTGATGATGGCTGCCTTGGACCTCTCTTCTTCCAGAAAGGCCTTCCCAGCCACTTCGAACTTGCCCAGAGGTCTCAGGGGGGCCCGTATGATGTCTTCGAATTCCTCGTGGTCGCAGTCTTCCGGGATATCCAGGATCATCAGGGACTTGTAACTGTCCACCTCCAGAGCCTTGCACCCGTGCTCCAACAGGGCGATGTCCTTCACCCCGAACAGCATCCTGCCCAGCTCGCGGAGGCAGCAGTATGCCCGCTGGGGCACCCCCGAGCTGCCTCGGGGATCCGGAAGGCGATCCAGGATGCCACGATCCCCTCGCAAAGGCTGAGCCGGAGAGAGGCCGCAAGGGGCCCGGTCGGTCCCTCTAGTCGACGAGGCCCCTGGCCCTGCCCACAGGGCCCCCGCGTCCAGGCTTCTTGTAACCTTCCCCTGAGGGGGCTCTCGGGAGATCCCGGGGACTGAGGCCGAGTGAAATGGAGGTGCAGTCTGCCAGCCGGCTGGGGGCTCCCCCCGCCTGGGCAAGGCCGCACCGAGGAGGGCCCGGAGATGCACTGTCCTTTCTTGGGGATGGTCTCCAAAGGTCTCGCCGGCCCTGGCGGTCTCAGCGGATCTGGGAGGCCGGATCTCCCTGGGGTTGCTGCCACCGGGGTGTCGTGGGTGGGGGCCCAGAAGGCAGGCTGGCTGGCCCAGAGGCCGCCCTCAGTGCCCCGTGGCCCGGAGAAGACAAGGATGTGGCTGTGGCCGCTGCACTTGTTCCCGCAGTGACGTCACCGCGCCCCAGAAGTCTCCATGGCAACCGCTAGAGCATCGCCTCTGCCATTGGCCGGGGCCAGCCGCATTGAAATCGGAGTCGGAGGGGGTCATTCAGGGGTGAGGGGTCAGCCCCCTGCCTTCAATGGCACCCTCCTTCCTCCTTGGAGAGAATGGCTGATTCCAGGGAGAGGGGACAGAGGAGATACAAGGTTATCCCGGAGCATCTTTTTGGGGGGTCGAGAAAGTCAGGAAATGGCCAAAGAATGAGGATAACAGGTGGAAGGACCGAGAGCCAGCTCGGAGGGCTCCTGCTGGCCCCATCTGGGACAATTTGAGCACCGATGTGACAAATGAGACCATAACCCCCTGATAAAATCAGAATCCAGGAGTCTGTGTAGACACAAACACGTGAGTAAATGGGAAGTGTGGTGGAGGAATGTGGGCTGTACCTTGGCTCATATACAACTTAGGGACCAGGGGAGGATTCTGTTCCGGATTCTGTGTCTCCCTCTCTCTCTGACCCTCCGCCGTTCATGCTCTGTCTCTCTCTGTCTCAAAAATAAATAAACGTTAAAATTTTTTTTTTCTTTAAAACTTAGGGACCAAAAAGAACATAAGTCTCTTTACCTCGGAATGTCTTTGAAGGACGCACCCACTGCAACATTCAGGGCCATTTTCTCTCAAAATGGTTCAGGAGGGAAACAGAATGCTTGGTGCCCCACTTGCAATTTTCCTGTAAGTCTGTGATTGTTTCAAAATATATACATTTTTGAAACAGGCTCCAGGCTCCGAGCTGTCAGCGCAGAGCCTGAGGCGGGGCTCGAACCCACCAACCGTGAGATCATGACCTGAGTCAAAGCTGGATGCTTAACAGACGGAGCCACCCAGGAGCCCCTCAACTGTATTTTTAAAAAAGAAAACAAGAAGGGCCCCTGAGTGGCTCAGTCCATTAAGTGTCCGACTTGGGCTCAGGTCACGATCTCCCCCCCACCCCACCCCGTTCCTGAGTTTGAGCCCCTGCATCAGGCTCTGCGCTGACAGTGAGCCTACTTGGGATTCCTTCTCTCTCTCTCTCTCTCCCCCTCCTCCACTTGCTCTCTCTCTCAAAATAAATAAATTAATTAAAAAAAAGAAAAAGAAATGGTTTGCACATACGATCACCTTCACAATGTCCATTGGCCCCCCTCCCCAGCCCAGTAATAAAAGCCATAAAGTTTGAGTTGGATTGACTTCCTCCGAACCCCCAAGTCCAGAGTGGGCCAATAAGCTTGGACTAATCATCATAATCCCACCCCCCTGCCACAGTGATTGGTTCAGAAATGGTCACCCAGGTAACCCAGGCCTAAGCCAATCAGCGTGTTTCATCTCCCAGCTCACAGAGATCGGTTAAGGGCTGGATACCTCAACCCAGTCCGATCAGAATGAAGTTTAGGATTAAAACAATTATTTTTATGTTTATTCCATTTTTTGAGAGGGACAGAGGGTGAGCAGGGGAGGGGCAGAGAGAGAGGGAGACATGGAATCTGAAGCAGGCTCCAGGCTTCGAGCTGTCAGCATAGAGCATAGAGCCCAGGAGAGGGGGCTCGAACCCACGAACTATGAGATTATGACCAGATACACTCCGCCAGGGGCCCTCAGGGTCCTCGCCAACACTAGCTACTGTCAGAACTTTCCATGTGGGCAACCTGGGTGTGTTTCTCAGCGCAGTGTCTGGGGAGTGGAGTCTCATGTTTTTAACTTGAATATTCCTGATGGCCAGTGACGTTGAGGATATTTGAGACAGAGACAGAGAGGGAGCAGAAGAGGGGCGAGAGACAGAGAGAGAGAGAGAGAGAAAGAGAGAGAGAGAGGCTCCACACTGTCAGTACAGAGCCCAGTGCAGGGCTCGAACTCATGAACCGTGAGATCGTGACCTGAGCCGAAGTCAAGAGTCGGTCACCCAACGGACTGAACCACCCAGTCGCCCCTTGTTTGTTTGGTTTTTTTAAAATTAGATTGTCATCTTTTCCTTATCGATTTGTAGTTCTTTATGTAATCTGCATATTGTCTTGATTGTTTGAGGCTGATCTGACCTGGACCTTCTGTAACTCGCATCCAAAATGCAGCTTTATTAACACAGAAAGAGTCACGAGTATTTACTGCATACAACCTTTTGCTTTGTCTTTTTCACACCTTGGAGTTGTCGTGGCCACAATTATATTGTAATATATGACGTGGGCACAATATTGGGCTGGCGTTTATTGTGCGATTTTTCTGTCTCTCTCGCTTAAGTTTCAAAGACACTTCTCCAGCTCTCAAAGTATTTCCCCCCCTTGGTCACCCTGGGAGCAGACTGGACAAGTAGAATGTGTGAACTTGAGGGCAGGACTGGCGGGGACCCCGGGGGTGACCCGGGATGTGAAAAGTCCTTTCACTGGAAATCAACCTGAACTCCAAATGTGGCCCCTCCGTGAGACTTTACACCCAGCACCTCACAACGGCACCCTCGTCCACCCGTGAGTGTCCACACTGAATGATGGAGTGTTACGTCAGCGAGAACGCGGGGCGGCACCTGGTGATAGGATGACCTTGGACAACGTCTTGGCAAAGGTCCATTGTTAGTTGGAGGGAATCGTTCAGGTCCGAGGCCACCGACGGCAAGCCTCAGCCTGGGAAATGGGACTTCAGGCCAGTTTTAATTTAGCTCCGTCTACTTCTCAAAAATTTGAATCGATAGCTAACTTTTCAATTCCCAAATCAGACGAAAAGTCAGATTTCTGGCTTTCCTTTAAAATAAGAGAATCTGGGGGTTCCTGGGTGGCTCGGTCGGTTAGGCGTCAGACTCTCGTTTTTGGCTCAGGTCATGATCCCGGGGTCAGGGGAGCCCCAGACGCTGTGCTTGGCCCCATGCTGGCCGTGGAAACTGCTTAAGATTCTCTCTCTTGAGGTGCTTGGGTGGCCCCGTCAGTTAAGTGTCTGGCTCTTGATTTCAGCTCAGGTCGTGATCTCACGGTTCGTGAAATCGAGCCCCGTGTCAGGCTCTGTGCTGACCGCACAAGCCTGCTTGGGATTCTCTCTCTTCCCCTTTCTATGCCCCTCCCCGGCTCACACACACTCTTTCTCTCAAAGTAAATAAATAAAACTTAAAAAAAGAGAGAGAGAGAGAGAGAGAGAGAATCTCTCTCCCTCTGCCCCTCTTCCCTACTCGCATGTACTCTCTCTGTCTCTAAAATAAAAAAACAAATGCCATCACAAATACTATGACTAAATTACTAAAACAGTTTCTAGTACTTTTAACATTCACTGGTTAACTTCTGTATCAGTCAGGATAAATTAGGTTCTGCGGCTAGTAACAGCTAAGCCCCCACATCCCGGTGGTTTGACACAAGAAAGCTTTATTTTTTTCTCACCGGCAAAGTGCAAAGTCGGCTGTGGGTCCAGGTGCCTCTCGGGACAACCTCCTTCGTGCCGTGGTTTAGTGACCCAGGCTGCTTTGATCTCCATGTCACGTGTGTTCCCATGGTCACCACAGCAAGGGAAGAGAGAGCACGGGGGACGCACACGAAGGAGCATCCGGACGTTTCCACTGGGAGGGGACACAGGTGACTCTTGCTCTCCTTTCGTTGGTCAAAGCAAATCACAGGACCACACTGAAACTTCAAGGGCGGGTGGGGGAGGGAAGGTGCCATCACCCATGGACCCGGCAGTGCAGGGCACTTGGAAATAACAGTAACACAGGAATGCCCCCCCCCCAACTCTCATAATGTGCCAGGCACCAGGCTAAGCTTGGCACATGTATCTCATTTCGCAACAGCCCGATGACATGGATACTATTAATGTCCCCAGTTTTATAGTCAGGAAAACTGGGGATCAGAGAAGTTAATTCAGTTACCTAAGGCCACACAGCTAATGAATGGCAAAGCCAAGGCTTCCTTCTTCAGCGCCCTGACTCCCGGGCCCAAACATCCGACCTCATACAACATCACGCCGTCCCCTGAGAAAAGGGGGTCTGGGGGGGTGTCACCTGGCTTAGTTCCTGCTCTTTTCAGACAGTTGCTGTGTGATGTTGGGCAGGTGGCTTTCCTTCTCTGGACCATGTGATTTTGTTCTAATTTAGCCAAGCTGGGTTTACGCATCTCAGAATTCCTTTCCCCCAAGTGCCTCTGGCTTAGAGTTATCTGCAAGAGAGATTTGCATGGGATTTAGGTGGCAAGATGGGCATTACGGAGGGAAGGTCTACGCAGGCCCCAGGCCCCACAGCGGTTCCTACACGCTGTCATTGATCTGCCGGCTCACCTTGCTGCCCCGAGGCAGGATCTGCATAGGCTCTGGGTGCCGGCAGCTCGGAGCCTGCTTGGGATTCTCTCTCACTCTTTCCCTCTCTCTCTCTCTCTCTCTCTGCCCTTCCCCCACTCGCGCTGTCTCTGTCTCTCAAAATAAAAATATAAATAAAAAAAAAAAAAAGCTTCCAACTCATTGAAAACAACAAACCCCAAACCCAATACTAGCTACAGAGGAACAGACCTCGCATATAGATATTTTTTTAGCAACCCCCACCCCAGCTCCCTATTTGGTAACTTTTTAAAAAAAAGTTTCTTTTCTTTATTTTGAGAGAGAGAGAAAGCGCCAGTGAGGGAGGGGCAGAGAGAGTGGGACTGAGAGAGAATCCCAAGCAGGCTCCGCACTGTCTGGAGGGGGGAGGGGGGAGGGGGGAGGGAGAAGGGGGAAGGGGAGGGGGAGGGGGGAAGGGGGGGCCTCAAACTCCCCAACTTGAAACAAAGCCCCAAGCCGAAGTCAAAAGCTAAACGGCCTAACCCCCCCCCCCCCCCCCCTCCCCCCCCCCCCCCGTATTTAGTAACTTTTGATGTTCCCACCTCTCCTTTCTGGGTCTGCCCTCCCCCCAGCTTCCTCCACGTGGACGATTGCCCCAGTCCCGCGGGTCCCCAGAAGGAGGGCCTCACCCGGGGTCACTCACAGTGCACCTGCCTCGCCTGAGCACTGACTGATCGTAAACAACCAGGACTCCTCCTTTATGAAATGGCACGTTTGGACGAATGCATGGCCTTTCAAGTTTTCCAGAAAAGAAGGGAAATGTGCCCTCTCATCTAGGGGTGAGAGGAACCAGCTGTTCGATAGGCTTTTCTTCGGCGTCTCGGATTTTGGCATTGAAAATTCACGTTTGGCTGCATAACACAACGGTTCTTTTTTTTTTTTTTTAATTTTTTTTTCAACGTTCTTATTTATTTTTGGGACAGAGAGAGACAGAGCATGAACAGGGGAGGGGCAGAGAGAGAGGGAGACACAGAATCGGAAACAGGCTCCAGGCTCTGAGCCATCAGCCCAGAGCCCGACGCGGGGCTCGAACTCCCGGACCGCGAGATCGTGACCTGGCTGAAGTCGGACGCTCAACCGACTGCGCCACCCAGGCGCCCCCACAACGGTTCATTTTAACACAAAGATGAGTTTTCCCTCAAAGTATGAAGTACAATCAGTAACCAAAACTATCTGCCCCCCCCCCCCC
>NW_024412451.1:3141618-3165923 GCF_014898765.1 Herpailurus yagouaroundi | reverse complement strand
CCCCCCCCCCCCGGGAATGGAAATCGGTGTAGCCGCTATGGAAGGTCCTCAAAAAACAAACCACCGTGGGGAAAAAAAGGGCGGGGGGATGGGGAGCCTGGGTGGCTCAGTCGGTTAAGCATCCGACTTCGGCTCAGGTCATGATCTCACGGTCCGTGAGTTCGAGCCCCGCGTCGGGCTCTGTGCTGACTGCTCGGAGCCTGGAGCCCGCTTCGGATTCTGCGTCTCCCTCTGTCTCTGCTCCTCCCCTGTTCATGCTCTGTCTCTCTCTGTCTCAAAAATAAATAAACGTTAAAAAAAATTTTAAAAAGAAGGAAATCCTGCCATTTGCCACAGCAAGGATAGATCTGGAGGGCATTATGCTGAGTGAAATAGACAGAGAGAGAGAGAGAGAGGGAATGCCTTATGATCTCACTTATATGTGGAATCTTAAAAACGCAAAAACAAACAAAAAAGAAACACCAAAACTGAGAACAGTCTAGTGGTTTCCACGGATGGGGATTGGCTAAGGTAGTCAAAAGGCACACACCCTTCCTCTTACAACATAAAGGAGTCCTGGGAATGCGAGGTCCAGCATGGTAACTGTCGTTAAGAACACTGGACCGTATATCTGAAAGTTGCTAAGAGGAGATCTGAAAAAGTCTCATCACAAGAAAAAAAAAATTGTCGTTAACTATGTGTTGTGAGGGATGTCAAGGAAAATCTGCCGTAGATTCGTGAGTCCTTGGGGTGCCATTGCCATCGCCATATCCCTGGGCTTAGGCACATTCCAAATTGAGAAGCGGGAGGCAGAGTGGTCCATTGATTCGATCCCCCGACATCCACTGAGAAGTTTTCCTGTCCCAGGCTCTGGGCAACGTGCTGGGCATACTTGAGTGAGTGAGACAAGCTCTGCTTTTAGGAGCTTGGTCTGGTGGCTGGGACAGGCTGGGTCAGCCTGTTGACAGTCAGACAGAGGAGCCCTGTAATTATCATGAAGATGTGTTCTGATCCCCGGTGTGGGGCGTAAAATACAGAATTCGCTAACCGGGGCATGTTTTGCCACAGTTTAAAGTTCCGCGGGGGCTTGGAGCCATGAATCTTGCCTAGGCTCATCCAGGAAAGCTTCCTGGTAGAGGTGGGATCTTGAAGGATGCGTATAACCACAACAGATATATTAGTTTTTAAAGGTAGCCATCACAGGGGCGCCTGGATAGCTCAGTCAGTTAAGCATCCGACTTCAGCTCGCGTCATGATCTCCCAGTTCGTGGGTTTGAGCCCCCGCCTTGGGCTCTGTGCCGACAGCGCAGAGCCTGCTTGGGATTCTCGCTCCCTCCCTCTCTGTCTCTCTCTGCTCCTCCCTGAGACATGCTCTCTGTTGGTCTCTCTCAAAATTAAGAAGCTTAAAAAAATACTGCATTGTGTGGAATAAACACATTTTTTTTTTTTTTTTTTTTTTTTTTTTTTTTTGCTTCCACCTCTTGGCTGTTGTGAATGACGCTGCTATGATATCCGAGCCTCCGCTTTCGATTACCTTGGTGTATACCCAGGAATGGAATTTCTGGATCGCGTGGCAATTCCACAGCTGTGGTAACATCTTACTGACGTTCCCACCAGCGACGCACGAGGGCTCCAACTGCTCTGCCTCCTTGCCAACCCTTGTTAATGCCTGTTTGCTTTTTTTTTTTTAATTATTATTATAACCATCCTAGTGGGTGCAAAGTGCTATCTCATGGTGGTTTTGATTTGCGTTTCCTTGAGGACTAGTAACGTTGAGCGTCTTTTCGTGTGCTTTTTTGTACATCCGCTTTGGTGAAATGTCGATGCAAACCCTTTGCTCATTTTTTTTTTTTTTAGGGTTTATTTTTGACAGAGCGCAAGTGGGGGAAGGGGCAGAGAGAGAGAGAGAGAGAGAGAAGGAGACACAGAATCGGAAGCAGGCTCCAGGCTCTGAGCTGTCAGCACAGACCCCGATGCGGGGCTCGAATTCATGAACCGCGAGATGGTGACCTGAGCCGAAACCAAGGGTTGGACCCTCAACCGACTGAGCCACCCGGGTGCCCCTGTTATACAGGGCACATGATACATGTACCTTCCTACAGACCTAGATCTCTCCATTGTGTGGATGAATGGATAAACAAAATGAGGTATAGCCACATAATGGAATAATATTCAGTCTCCAAAAAGAGTGAAATACTGAGACGCACTACAACTGGGTGAACTTTGCAGATATCATGCACAAAAGACCACATTTTGCACGATTCCACTTGGATTAGATACCCAACAGAGATGAATCCGGAGTTTGAAGGTGGATCAGCGGCTGCCAGGGACTGAGCAGGGGGAGAAGGGGGACCCTCTGCTTCATGGTGTCGAGATTTCTTTGTGGGGGATGACAGTTCTTGCAACTAGACGGAGGTGATGGTTGCACAAGATTGTGAATGCACTAAAGGCCACTTCACGTGCAACTTCAAAGGGTTCGTTTTCTACTATGTGACTTTCACCTCGGTTAAAAAAAATTTTTTTTACTGCCTTCGTTTTTGGCTTACGTGGTGGTGGGTTCATTCACCACGATGGGGAAGCTGTAGGGAGAAACGAATTGTGGGAGATCAGGAGTCCCATTTTTAGAGGTCTTAAATTTGATATGCCCAGCAGACAGCCAAGCAGAGTTGGGCACGCGAGCCAGGAGTTCAGGGGAGACATAGGGTGGGGTATAAATTTAGAAGCCATGGGGACATGGGAGGAATTTTAAGCCACGGAGCCGGACGAGATCATCTAGACGGAGGGTGTTCAGAGGGGAGAGAAAATGGTCGAGGCCCAAGCCCCCAGGCCCCACTAGGGGTCAATGTCAGGCAGAAGAGGAGGAATCATGGAAAGGGATTGTACAAGCGGAGGGGCAGGAGAACCCAAAGAGTGTGAGTTTGAAAAGCAAAGAGAGCATTAGCCCAAGATTGCAGTTAGACCAAATATCCATTCATAGAGGACAGTTAAGCATCCATAGTATGGAACAAATTGCTGTGTTAAGAAAAAAAGAAAAAAATATATATCTCAGGAAGGGCGTCTCTCTATGCTGACATGGAAAGATTCCTTTTCTGTGAAATGATATGCTGAAATCCTCAAGAGGTATTGCTTACATAATAAAGCAAGGTGTATGATGCCGTGGTTTTAAATGTTTTATTAAAATTTTTTTAATGTTTATTTATTTTTGAGAGAGAGAGAGAGAGAGAGCACAAGCCAGGGGAGGGACAGAGAGAGAGAGGGAGACACAGAATCCGAAGCGGGTTCCAGGCCCTGAGCTGTCAGCACAGAGCCTGACATGGGGCTTGAATCCACAATCCGTGAGATCATGACCTGAGCCGAAGTCGGACATTTAACCCGCTGAGACGCCCAGGTGCCTCTCTCTTCAATTCATCTAAAGATTCAATGCAACTTCCCTGAAGTTCTCCCAATTACAGTTTAGTAATGCCTGTGATGTTTCCTTTGGACATGTTAACGGTCCTTGAGCATGGTAAGAAAATGCATTTAGTACACCACTCAAGTGAAAGATATGAATACTTAATGTGTGTGGGGGGGGAAGAAATCTGAAGGCTGACAGCTCAGGGCTGCATGTAGCTCCACAATCATGAGAGACCCAAGCTCCTTTTAACTTGTGGCTCTGCCATTCTCTGTCAGGTAGCTTCCACCTCATGGCCCAACATGGCTGCTCAAGCTCCAGTCATCACATCTGAATTCCAATCATTAAGAAGGAGGACCAGACAGAGTCCCTTCCTTCTCATTTACAATACTTTCCAGAATAGGAATTTAATAGTTGTTTCCACACAGCAACAGGGACAGAGCTCAGAGACAAAACACCTATGGGAAAGGGTAGGGAACAGTGAGATGTACGGCAGGATCAGCATGGTCTATTTCAGAAAGAGGTGACACTTTGGCCCCCCCAGCCTTCGGGTTGAGTGTTTGGAGAGCCAAGCAGCCATCTCTGCCCCACCCTGAGCCCAGCAGCATCAGCGATGCTCTGGTTGCCTAGGTGACCATCCGTCTAATCCCATCAGTGGTGGGGACCCAGCCACTACCGTCATTTCCATCGACTGTCACCGTGTCCCATTTAGAATTTAGCTCTTGGTGTAACAAGGGACAAAACTCTCCTCATGTTGTTTATATGTTGAAATTCTTTCAGTTGAAATATAAAAGAATAATTTGTAGTTTAAGAGCCAAATGCTAGGGGCGCCTGGGTGACTCAGTCGGTTGAGCGTCTGACTTCGGCTCAGGTCATGATCTCGCAGTTCGTGAGTTCGAGCCCCCCGTGGGGCTCCGTGCTGACACCTCGGAGCCTGGAGCCTGTTTCAGATCCTGTGTCTCCCTCTCTCTCTGCCCCTCCCCCGCTCGTGCCCTGTCTCTCTCTCTCTCTCTGTCAAAAATAAGTAAACATTAAAAAAAAATTTTTTAAGAGTAAAACGCTAAAAGAATAGATGATTATTATAAAAGCAGCTGATTTTGTGACGAAGCCAACTTTGAAAGGCTTACACGTATTTAAAAAGAGTAGTAAAGGGGCGCCTGGGTGGCGCAGTCGGTTAAGTGTCCGGCTTCAGCCAGGTCACGATCTCGCGGTCCGGGAGTTCGAGCCCCGCATCAGGCTCTGGGCTGATGGCTCGGAGCCTGGAGCCTGCTTCCGATTCTGTGTCTCCCTCTCTCTCTGTCCCTCCCCCGTTCATGCTCTGTCTCTCTCTGTCCCAAAAATAAATAAACGTTGAAAAAAATTAAAAAAAAAAAAGAGTAGTAAATGCAAATATCAGAGAATGTGGTCGCACACATTCGAGAAGGACAGACCGCCAACCAAATCTGAAATTAATTTTTAAAGTAACGAAAGAACAAACGATAAAGACTGGATAAAATAACCACTGAGCACTGTATCTAAGGGGCACCTGGGTGGCCGTTAAGTGTCTTACTCCTGATTTGGGCCCAGGTCATGATCTCAGAGTTCGTGGGTTCGAGCCCCGCGTAGGGCTCTGTGCTGACAGCTCGGAGCCTACTTCAGACTCTGGCTCCCTCGCTCTCTGCCCTTCCCCCACTCACGTTCTTTGTCTCTTTCAAAAATAAAGAAGCGTTAACAAAACTTGGTCAAAAGTTGGAGGAGATGCTCCAAAATCAACTGGAACATCCATGATGAGTCATCTTTGATCTGGATATACGAAGTGTGAACGAGAAATAGAGATTTTTGTTTTTAATTCTGGACCTCGATGCGGAGAATTCAGTTACTCCTAAACCCCTTTCTGTTTTCGCTGGCACTCTTTAGTTTCTGCTTTATGTATGCACCCATCTGTTTGTTCCGTTTAGGATAAACACCCTTGAATCCACAACTCAACTAGTAAAGCACCGAAAATGCGGTACAATAATAATTCACTGTGCTGGACTGTGAAAATAATGGCCCCGGAGGAAGCGCGCCTCCTTGGGCCACACCCCTTTGCTGTGTGCCTTTGCCATTGACCGGGCCGGTCCGCTTCCTGCCTCCTGGATCTGGGCGGGTCTTGCGACTGCTTTGACCCCTAGCAGGGGGCAGAGGTGAGGGAGTGTAAGTTCCAAGGCGAGGTCCTGAGACGCCTTGCTGTTATCACACAATCATATACACACATATACATGAAAACATACATGCGCACACACTCACATATATATACAGACGTTCATACACACATACACATAAATGCAAACATTTACACACATATAGACGCAAATAGAGGCACATATAAATACATATACATTCACACAAATGCATGCACCCACACAGAGACGTGCTAGTATAAACACAAGCATTTTTTTCCCTTTGTAAGGGAAAGCGAGGACATGTTATGAGCCTTGGTTTTGGGGGACGGCAGAGGAGCGCGATGGTGGAGTGCGCCCTCTTTTCAATTCTGCACAGTTTGGATGTCTAACACTGTGCATATTTTGTTTTCAAATGTCCACGGGGGGCTATTTTGGCAGTGGGGTTGCGGGTCACTTCTTGTTTCCTTCTTTATAGGCACACGGATTAAATAAAAACCAAATCGCCACAACCTAAAAATAAAATGTGCTAGAAGCCAAGACCACGTTACTGGCTGCAGCAACAGTGTTTCTTTTTTTCTTTTTCTTTCTTTTCTTTCTTTCTGTCTCTTTCTTTCTTTTTCTTTTCTCTTCCTTCCTTTCTTTCTCTTTCTTTCTTCCTTCCTTCCTTTCTTTTTTTTCTTTCTTTTCTTTCTTTCTTCTTTGTTCCTTTTTTCTTTTTCTGCGGGCGTGATCGCTCCTTGCAAATCTGCTGCCCGAATAGGGCACAGAGCCCTATCTGAATATCCCGGCCCGAACACGTCCGCACATGTGACACTGTCCCGGCCGGCAGCTGCCACCCTGCTCACATTCCTCAGGCTCCGAGAAATGACAGGAGCATCTGTCCAGGATTTATTCAGCCATGGTGACATAAGAACTCTATAGCAACAAGTGGCTGTGGAAAGAGCTCGAACACAAGGGTTTTGCTGTTCTAAATGGCCCCATCCCGGCAAAGTCAGGGTATCTCCCTCATGACTTTTTCATCTGTGATAACAAATGACAAGAGTGTTGCAATTCTGCTCAGAAATTAAATAAATAAACAAACAAAACATTCCCCCACTGTCACACTTTGAATCCTTCTGGATCTGTGCAACTGAGATCAGAAGAGGCAGCTGTTTAAAACCAGGGGCACAGGGGGCGCCTGGGTGGCGCAGTCGGTTAAGCGTCCGACTTCAGCCAGGTCACGATCTCGCAGTCCGGGAGTTCGAGCCCCGCGTCTGGCTCTGGGCTGATGGCTCAGAGCCTGGAGCCTGTTTCCGATTCTGTGTCTCCCTCTCTCTCTGCCCCTCCCCCGTTCATGCTCTGTCTCTCTCTGTCCCAAAAATAAATAAAAACGTTGAAAAAAAATTTTTTTAAACCAGGGGCACGAGACAGAACATTGTTGAAAAGAAAATGGGACCCGCTCGTTTAACAACCATTTAAACATTCAAGAAAAAGACAATAAAAAAAAAATACAATAAATGAACGTTTTGGGGGCGCCTGGCTGGCTGGGTCAGTAAAGCGAGTGACTCCTGATCTCGGGGTTGTGAGTTCGAGCCCCGCACTGGGTGCAGAAATTAGTTAAAATAAAGAGAAACTTCTTTAGGAAAAAAAAAAGGTTTTGAGGAGCACCTGGGTGGCTCAGTCAGTTAAGTGTCCAAGATCGGCTCAGGTCACGATCTCGGGGTTCACGAGTTCAAGCCCTGCGTCGGGCTCTGTGCTGACAGCTCAGAGCCTGGAGCCTGCTTCTGATTGTGTGTCCCCCTCTCTGCTCCTCCCCCACTCGTGCTCTGTCTCTCTCTCTCTCTCAAAAATAAATAAACATTAGAGAAACAGAGTTTTGAAAATAGAGGGGGAAAAACACATCAGCGGAAGTATTTTAAATACAGCATTCACAGCTTGTTAGTTTTTAAAACGTTCTTTATGAGGGGCGCCTGGGTGGCTCAGTCAGTTACGCTTCCGGACTCTTGGGTTTGGCTCGGGTCATGATCTCAAGGTTTGTGGGTGCGAGCCCCGCATCTGGCTTTCTGCTGTGGGCGTGGAGCCCGCTTTGGATCCTCTGTCTCCCTCTCTCTGCCCCTCCCCCCACTCGCACTCTCTTTCAAAAATGAAAAAAAAATTTTAATAAATAAATAAATCTTCCTTTAGAATTCTTTGGTCACGTACAAGCTTTAGACTATAAATGTATCAAGCTTGCTTCTAATACCTTCTGCGTTTTGTTTTTCTGCCTGGGAAAATATTTCCTCCACTTCTAAGAGCGCCTATTAATTCATATTTATTTTGCTTTACTTTTATTTTATTATTTTATCATTTTATTTTATTTCCAGTATAGTTAACACAATTCACTGTTTTGTTTTGCTTTGGTTTTGAGCCTCCTTGAAGCCTCCATGGTTTGCGTTTAAGTTTTTGACCCATTTGGAATTTATTTCCGTGGAAGGAACACAGGAATCCGGTTTTCATTTCTCTATTCTCCAAAGGTTTGGCCCCTTGGTTCTGATCTCGCCTGCTGACTTGCAATACTGCCTTCATCCACCCCGAAAATCTCGTATATGGGGGCACCAAGTTGTTAGGAATCCCATACATTTATAATGCATCTTACAGTCCGATGGGGCTTTCTCTGCACCCCAGCCAACCCCCCTCCCCTGGCCATTACACTCCTTTCCAAAAATTCTCCGTTACTCTCACATGGCAACAAGTTTTCATCTCGCACTCCTACGTTAGCTTCCAGGAGCTGGAAGAGGTAGTGGAGACCTTTTGGGTTTTGGTTATGTTCTCAAGACCACTGACAGCCGTTCGCATTGCTTAGCCTGAATGTCAAAGTCAGGGGGAAGCCCCTAGCCTGTGCCCTCCCCCCTCCCCCCCCACGCGGCGCGGCACATGAGCTCCCACCCAGTTCTTACACATCCATTTGCTTTTATGGACTAATCACGCTCACGGCAGCTGTCCCCGCGGTTTACTTGTCATTGAATTAAGCGAGACGAGGCATGTGTTTTGCAGGAATAGCTGCCGGAGTTTTACAGGCCGGACCCCAAACCTAATCTAAACCCCGGTGTCCACAGGGATACACTTTCCAAGACAAAGACACTTTATAAGAAGTGCAAATATTTGTTCAGAAACGGCAGCAGACGCGTCTAAGAACTGTAGAAAAAAAACTGGTTAACTTAGCAATATCCGTGAATGTGGCTTGGGGGTAATTTAGCTTTTTTTTTTTTTTAAGTGTTTTTATTTTTATTTTATCTTTTATTTTATTTTTACTTGCTATTTTATTTAAAAATTTTTTAATGTTTTATTTATTTTTGAGAGAGAGAGAGAGAGAGAGAGGCAGAGAGAGAGGGAGACACAGAATCAGAAGCAGGCTCCAGGCTCTGAGCTGTCAGCACAGAGCCCGACGTGTGGCCCGAATTCACGAGCTATGAGATCATGACCTGAGTCGAAGTCAGATGCTTAACCAACTGAGCCACCCGGCGCCCCTCTCTGTTACTTTTAATTAGTTAATTCATTCATTGTTTAATTAGTTATTGTGTGTGTGTGTGTGTGTGTGTGTGTGAGATTGTAATATTCAAAGAGTATTTAAAGGCATAATGTGAAAAGTAAGACTCTCCATATCGCTATTCCTCCCGTGGTCCCTCTCTCCAAAATGTAACAGTGACCGTTTCTTATTACTGCTTATTTACTTATCACTTCCGGAGAATAAATTACCCACAGATGAGCATTCACATACAAATCTTTCACCTTTAAACAAATGCAGTCTTAATATGCATTCTTGTGAATTTCTCCTTAAACGATGGCCTGGAAAGCTTTTCCCCTCAGCACATGGTAATTCATCCCAAGAATGCCCAATGATTGATTTCATCAGCCCTGAAATCACAGGCATCTAGACTCCCTCCAGAGTGGACAGATCCACCTTCCCACCAATAGTGGGTGAGACTGCCCATTTCTCCACAGCTTCACCAGCAGTGGGTTTTTACCCAACTTTTAAATTCTGATTGGTGAACAACTGTATAATTCATTGCTTTAAAAAACACTTTTTTTTTTTTTTTTTTTAAGATTTTACTTGTAAGTAATCTCTAAACCCAACATGGAGCTCGAACTTACAACCCTGAGATCAAGAGTTCCATGCTCTACTGACTGGGCCGGCCAGGCACCCCCATATAATTCATCGCTTTTGATTCTAATTCTTAAATAAGAATGGTGTTGAACGTTGTGTTTTCACACACTTATTAGCCATCTTGATTTCTTTCCTCTAAACTCTCTGTTCATGTCCTTTGCGTATTCTTCCGCCAGGTTGTCGAATTACTCCATGATTAGCTTTTGGTAAACAAATTAGCCTGTGTCTGTCACATGTGCTGTGAGTATTTTTCCCAATTTGTGGTTTGTCTCTTTTCTTTCCCCCTACTGTCTTTCCAGCGACCAAAAGCACAGACTCTACACTTCTAAATGAATTACACTACGTAAAATAAGTTTGCACGTTTATGTGTTGTGTACATATTTTTGGATTATAGGGTGGCTCCTCCCCAGTACATTCTTTCCCAGACATTTCCGTATCTTCTCATATGAGAACAATCTTTCAACAGCTCGTGTTGTCAACCCAGGATATGGCTCTGGTTAAACAGAGCCAGCAGCTTGAAAGTGGAAATCCCAGGAAACGTGGTATCATAACGGAAGCACTAAAGCCTCCGACAACTCCTTATCTTCCTGGAAATTGCAAAAGTCGCAGGAGAAATGCCCATCTCACACGAAGCACTAAGATAATCCCTAAGACCATGCTGCTTGGCAGAGACCTGCCCCACATTCTCTTGCTAGTACGTGGCCATTAGGCCTGGACACGAGCCAGGACCGGATCTGTGAGAGCTGCACCTGACATTTCATTGAGCGGGACACATGCGCTGGGTAGAGCCAGGACTCCCGGGGGCAACATGACAGGCCCTGACATGGCCTGTGGTGAGCTTTAGCACAGATCAGCACAGCTCTCTGGTCTTCCCTAGTACCCCTTCCATCACAAAAAGTGCAAATCGATAAGCAGTGGTAGATAGAATTACTGTGTAATCTATGGGGGAACGAGTTAATCCGACCACACTAGCTCGTGTCGTTTGGAGTAAATAATGTATTCGTTTGGGTGCTTTTTACAAGTCCGTGACGTGGTATTTTTTTCATATGGGGAAATATATATATACAAAAAAAGGAAATATAAGGTGCAACCGATGGAGCACCATCAAATTGATATTTTGTAAAAGCAACACAGGTTTACCAGTGTTCTTTGGAAGTATTAGTTGTAATTGTCAGAAGTCAATAAAAACTCCAGAAATTTGGCCTGAACTTAAGCAAACAAATATGCTCTATGAGACTTCTCCCTGATACTTTTGCAGCAGGGAATATGTACAGTGTAAAACCTTTTGCCCATCAGGTGGCAAAATGCTACCTTGTTTTGATTGTGTCGATCGCAACGTGAGTGCGGTGAGGCAATTTCTCAGTCATTAGTGGATTGCCTATTCAGACGCTTTGCCCGTTTTTCTATTAGGTTGTTTGTCTTTTGCTTATTAATTTGAATTAGTTGTCAATAAAGTTTAAAAAGTAGATCTTTGCTGTGATATATAGTGCAAATATCTTCCATGTGAGCCATTTGTCTTTTTGTTTATAGTAATGTTTGCCGTGACGTGGGTTAAAATTTTTATGTTGACAATTGATTTTCTTCCTTTCACGGCCCTGAGGTTTTATATCCTGCTTAGAAAAGGCTTTCTCACACCAGAATGATGGATGAACTCACCTATATTTTCTTCTATCACTTTTGTAATGTCACTTTAAGTATTTTATTCTTCCATGTGTCCAGTTTCTTTTTCTTTTAAGTTTCTTTCTTTATTTTGAGAGAGACGGAGACAGCGTGAGTCGGGGAGGGGCACAGAGAGAGGGAGAGAGAGATTCCCAAGAAGGCTCCACACTGCCAGCACAGAGCCCGATGTGGGGCTCTAACCCATGAAGCCGTGAGATCATGACCTAAGAGTCAGACACTTAACCGACTGAGCCACCCAGGTATCCCTCACATTTATTTTTTTTTTTAGGGAAACTAGCCCCTTTTCCCGCTGCTGGCACAACACCACTCTATATCTCTCTTTTCGCTCTGATCTGCAAAACCACCAAATGAAATGCCCCAAATCTATGTGTTTCTTCCTGGATTTGCTCTCCTGTGCTACTGGTTCATCTGTGACTCTGGATTCATAACATATGTGTATAATATCTTTTAATAACCCACAAGCCCATCCTCTTGCCTTGTCTGTTCTAGAATTTTCTTGGCTACCCCATCTGTAAAAATGTTAAGCCATTTGTCCTGCAATCACAGGACATACAGGAAATGCCCAAGTTAAACCCGATCCAGAGGCTTGGAGGAGTCATGGTAGTTTTGTTTTGTTTTGTTTTGTTTTCAGTGTTGAATCTTTAACCCGGACAACTGCTTCCATTCCTTCCCACAAAGCGGTATCGGGAGAACACCTCAACTGACAATTGGCACAGAGTCAGCTATAATGCCAGACCGTGCCAGTAAGATTGGTTCCAGGTTCCCTCATAATCCCGGCAGTGAAACTGAAGCAGTTGGTAGATGGGCCGGAGAAGTTTCTGCCATGTGGCTGAGCTCCCTCGCTTCTATAACTGCATTGTAGAGGGCATGCTTGGGCTGGGATTTTAAAAGCAAGGCAGCCCAATGAGAACCAACAGGGCGTTTCTTCAAAATATGACAAGTTGAGGGGCGCCTGGGTGGCGCAGTCGGTTAAGCGTCCGACTTCAGCCAGGTCACGATCTGGCGGTCCATGAGTTCGAGCCCCGCGTCGGGCTCTGGGCTGATGGCTCGGAGCCTGGAGCCTGTTTCCGATTCTGTGTCTCCCTCTCTCTCTGCCCCTCCCCCGTTCATGCTCTGTCTCTCTCTGTCCCAAAAATAAATAAACGTTGAAAAAAAAATTAAAAAAAAAATATGACAAGTCGAACGACCATATGATCCAGCAGATACATCAGGGCACGTACCCCAAAGAACGGAAAGCAGGGACTCAAAGACGTATTTGTACGCCCACGATCTTGGGAGCTCTGTTTGCAACAGCCCAAAGGTGGAAGCCACCCAAATGCCCATCGGTGGATGAAGGGATGAATGAAAAATGCGCTGCATACTCGCAATGCATCTTATTCAACCGTGAGAAAGAAGGAAATTCTGACACGGGCTACAACAGAGATGAACCTTGAGGATGTTATCCTAAGAAGCAAGCCAGTCACAAAGAGACCAACACTGTGTGATGCCACTTACAGGAAGTACCCAGGCTTGTCAGAGTGGAGAGACTGAAAGGAGAATGGCGGTGGGACACGCGACTCTTGATCTGGGGGTCATGAGTTCGAGCCCCACGGTGGGCACAGAACTCAAGAAAGAAAGAAAGAAAGAAAGAAAGAAAGAAAGAAAGAGAAAGAAAAGAGAGTAGAATGGTGGCTGCTGGGGCTGGAGGTGGGAGAACAAGGGGTCACTGTTATTGTTTGTAAAGTTTTCATTTTACAAGATGAAGAGAGCTCAGTGGATGGTGGTGATGACAGGTGCACAGAAATGTGAACGTACTCGACAGCACTGAATTGCACCCTTAAAAAACGGTGAAGGTGGGGGGCGCCTGGGTGGCTCAGTCGGTTAAGCGTCTGACTTTGGTGCAGGTCATGATCGCGAAGTTCGTGGGTTCGAGCCCCGCATCGGGCTCTGTGCTGACAGCTCAGAGCCTGGAGCCTGCTTCCGATTCTGTGATTCTCTCTCTCCCTCTCTCTCTCTCAAAAATAAACATTAAAAAAATAAAAAATAAAGATGAAAATGGTGAAGATGGTAAATTTTATGTCAAAACTCACCACTGAGTTCGCTTAAGAGTATGCATTTCACCGTATATGCAGCATTTTACCTAAAAATGAAAAAAACAAGGATAAATGGATCATGGGTAAGTTGACATCTTTATTCTTGACCTGTAACAACATAACTGGCAGCTCTTTCTAGAGCCTCCGGGGTTCCCCAGCCGGGCCAGCAGCACTCTTGCAGTCACATCCTCACTGGGTTTCCAGCTCTCCCCTCACCCCCACCACCCCCCAACCCCATAGCCCCATTCCCCACCAGCAGCCAAAGGCAGCCTGTGAAAACCTAAGTGTGATCCTGACCCTCTGCTCAGAACCTCCATGGCTCCCGACTCACCCAGACTGAAGCCAAAATCTAACCCTTTCTGAAGCCCACAATCCCTGAGAGATCAGCCTCCCAAACGGCCCTGACCTCACCTCCTCCTGTCCTCCTCGCCACCCCCTCTGGCCACACCTCCCTCCTCCTTGTTTTTTCTCAAACACACCAGCATTCTCCTGCCCCCCTTCATGCTGACTCTTCCCTCGGTCTGGGATGCTGTTCCACCAGCCAGCCGTCTCTCTGGCTCCCTCACCTCCCTCGGGTATCGCCTCCCCAGAGACGCCCTCCCTGACCGCTGCGTTGAAACAGCAACACTCTGTCTCACTCACACACTCATTCACCTGGACCCCCCTCCCGCTTTGTTTCAGCGTCATACCCACCACCCCTTACCGTCAGTGTCCCTGGATGCGCGGTCTACCTCCCACCAGAACGCCAGCCCGGGAGGGCGGGAGTCTTTGTCTTGTTCCTGGCTGGCACACAGTCGATGCCCACCACATCTGGGCGGACAGCACGGATGAGGGAAGACGCTGCCTGCGGGGCCTCGGCCTGTGTATGCAGAGGCTCTTGGGGATCACTCCGGTCCCCCACAGTGGCTCCCAGGCACGACCCTGAACAGGATGCTGCCCCCACGTATGAGAGGGGCTGAGGGGCTTCCTTGCAGGTGGCGGACTTCCCCTGCATCTCACGGGGCGGGGGGGGGGGGGCATCCCTGGCTGTCCCCTCAACTTCCGGCCGTGTCAGCCTTTCAGCCTCTGCTGCGGGGCTGGGTGAACTAGAGGGAGTAACTGACTGCATCTCGGGAGGTAAAGTTGTTGGCCAGATATGGCTTTTGCACCGAGGGAGAACGTGCACCCAGTCAATACCAGATCAATTACCGGGTCTCCATGTGCCTCCTCCCTGGCGCCTCATCCCCCCATCCCCTTTCCCCAAAGGCTGGCTTCCCCTTCGGTCTCCTGTGCATCTTCCCTCCCTGACCCTTCCCTTCACCTTTCAGAAACCCCCAACCTTGCCCCTGAAGGATCCTTCCCTTTCCTCAAGTGCAAACTTCTCCGTCCAGAGCTCCGCTCCGCTGGGCGTGCATGAGAATTCTCAGGAGAAGTTGCCGAGGATACAGGTTCCCAGCACAAACGCCACCTCCAAGCGACCCCGGATCAGCAGGTGGGGCCCAGGAATGGTACTTTTCACAGAGACCCCAGTGACTGATGCAGCCGCCACCCTGGTTCAGGAAGCCCTGGCAGGGGAGGGCGTTGGGCAGGAGAAAACTGAATTTTTAAGCTGAAAACCTGCCTCTGTCTGGAGGGGAAGGAAGGGTTTTCATCTTCCACCGCTTTTCAAAATACACTAACATGTTCACACAAATTCATGTCACCAGTTACCTGTTTTCGAAACTTCTAGAAACCCCCAAGATCTGCGGGACATCCTTTCGCGTCAGTGGAAGGGTATAGCGCAGAAAGGACACCTCGGTGGCATCTTCTGTCATGGAAAACTGACAACCCTCACAGGACTGACGACAGCTCGTGCCAGGCTGGGCCGCTGTGTGTAGTTCACTGGTGATGGGGGTGGGGGGGGGAACCCTGTTCTCAAATAAGCCAGGACATAGCCTACAAGAGAGCCAACAGCTACTTAATTTGCTAAACTTTATTTTGTAACATACATGTTTACATTTACCCATCATGGTGTCGATCTGTTAACACAATGAAGCCCTTAATGGGCCTGCCCTTGAAACTGGGTGCTGGAGAGTCACAGGCTTTCCCAGCTTGAGAGCAAGTGCACTCCTGTGTTCGGTTCTGCACAAACCCAAGGAAAGCCTCGAGGCACACGGCGGAAGGGCCGCAGATAGAAGCCGGGTTCTTTTTTTTTTTTCCCCCTGCACCTTCAGTTAGACTCCTCCAGGATTTTGAAATTAACTGTTACGAAGAAATTTATTTTCAAAGCGTAATTACTAACAACGTCTAACGAGTGCTCACGTTCTCCATCACAAAAACAGAAGGGAGGCCCCTGAACACAGAAAGGGCTAAAACCGCGTGACAATATTAGGTGAATACACGGATGTGCTATCACACAACTAAAGTTAACAGGAGCGTGTGAATTACAAAGGGAAACTTCTTCTGGAGGGTTAGGTCGTCACAGGGCATGCACGTGACTGAATCTCTCCCACCTCCGACCTTTCTCGGCCGCCACGTTTACAAGTTCAATTATACGCAAACGCATGGGAGAAACAACTCATGGGAGATCTGTACAAAGTCAAGTTCACTTATGAACACAAGGTAATATTCTGATAGTCTCCTATGTGACTGGTTTGGCTTACGACTGTTTAAGTTCCAGCTTTTTTTTTTTTTTTTAAGTATATGTGCTGCCGAAGCAAGAACCTTTTTTTTTTCTTTCTTTTCCCAACACATGGGGGAGCCTGGATGGCTCAGTTGGTTGGGCATCTGACGACTTGATTTCAGCTCAGGTCATGATCTCACGGTTGTGAGATAGGGCTCTGCGCCGGGCGTGGAGCCTGCTTAAGAATCTCTCTGCCTCTGTCCCTCCCCCTCCCCCGCATGGGCGCACACTCTTTCAAAAAAATAATAAATTAAATAAATAAATTAAATACACGGAAAAAAAAAAGGTTTGGATTACATCTTCGAGCATGCTTTGGGCCTCCCAGGACACTATTTGAAAACCAACGGTGTCAGGTACCCCACCCCCTCCCCCTCCACACACACACACACACACACACACACACACACACACGGGAGACAAGGAATGTTGGTCTATTCGGATGACAGAAATTAACAGCCAAGTTTTTAAGAATTTTTTCCCTCTCTGATTACAACGTGAGAAGGGTCTTTAGCCCCAAAGACACAGAGTTTGGTGGCGCTGGATGGAATTAGGGGCTGGGAAGCCAGAAGCGCCTGAGTCCTTCCCTACTGATCACCCCCTCTCCCCATGGGCGTCCTGAGACGGCCAGACGCTAAACGGGAATCCAAATACCACTTTTATTAACAGAATCTAAAGCTCAAGTACGTCAAGGCCTAAGTCCCCTAAAACTAACTCTTGGGACCTTCTCACCCTCTGGCCAGTTAACTGGAGGATGGAAGCTGAAAACCAGCAGGAGCAAGGCGGGCAGGTCCGCTTGGACGATCTCAGCTTAACTTACCCATGATGGAAACACAGAGAAGGTGGGAGAATATGCCAGACCCTGCATGCAGAGGTTGGCTGGCCATCCAGAAAGCAGGGAATGAGGAAGAAAGGCAGAACACGGATGGATGTTAACAGGGATCCCGCCTGTGTATGTAAAGGTAAATGTTCTAGAATTTTCCCAATCTTAGTGACCCTCTAACCTCTGAAGGTGAGTCAAGGGGAGGTGCAAAAGCAGGCGTGGCAGAGAAAAGAGCAGAGCAATGTACCTCCCCCCCTTAATCTCTCTCACCTAAGAGCCCACGGATACTTCCCCTCTGAGAGCCACATCTTTACAAACGGGGTCCTTTAAGAGTCAAAAGTTCACTCAATAAGAAAAAACTTTTGTTCCCAACGTGATACTTCTTCCTTGGACGTCTTTCAACTAACCAGCTACGGGTGGTCCTCCAAATCAAAGCTTTCTGGGTTCTGTGGATTAGAAGAGCTCAAAAGGGGAAGTGCGTGTCCTGTGGAATTTGTGTTTTCTTCTCACTCCCTTGGTCCTTTTCAGTGCTTGAACATTCCTATCCCCCAACCAGGCCTCCAGAAAACTCCACCTTCAAAGCCATCTACCTTGACGACCCATTGATCATTATCACTCCAAACCACTGGGTTTTTATTAAGGGAGCTGGGTCAGACGGAGTGGCAGAATGGAGACTACCACAGCGACAGTCACCGACAAAGGAGAGGTGGCGGATCTGCGTGGTGTCCCCCATGTTGGCCTTCAGGGGCTCCTAGGAGGGAGGTCAGGGCTCTCGCCCTCTAAAACCTCATCTGCCTCTTCCACTGCACTGGGGTCCTCCTCATGCACCCCCTGACCTGCCCCCACCCGGCGCTCCGGCTCTTCCCCACTCATCCACTTGTCGGCGCACCCCAAATGACTTCTGTGGTCGTTCTCACCACTGGAGGCACGAGGGGAGCCTTCTGGGTCGGCCTCTGGGCCCTGGGAGGTCGAGGCTGGCAACTCCGCGGGCTGTGGGCCTCGGGGGGCCTTCTGAACTGATGCCTCTCTTGCGGCTGGCCCTTTCTTTGCCATCATCGGTTTTTTCTTGGCATCTTCCGAATCGACAAGGACGTAAGAGACAGGGCCCAAGCTTACCTTCTTTTTCTTTCTCATGGGGGCAGGGCTCTTTGCCAAGGCCCAGCCCACGGCCTTCTTCTTTGGTGGGCCTTCCTGACCGCCATCTTGGTCTGACCCGGAAGCAATTCCAGGACTCACAGCTTCTGACTGGGCATCACGGGATGGCTTGCTGGGAGCCTTCCAGGCACATTTGCCCGCAGGCTTCTTCAAAGCCGACTCCTCCTGCTTCACACAGGGCTTTCTGTTGCTCCTGATAGCTTCTGAGACCTCCATATTTTCCGCGCCATTGGCCTCGGGATCCTCCAAGGCGGCTGAGCTCTTGGAATGGTGGCCTTTGGGTTTCTTCCAGGCCACTGACTCTTGCTGGGGTTTTTTTTTCTGCTTCTTTCTCCTGGAGCGACTTTTAGCTCCAGCTCTGCGAACCAGAGGTTTGGGGGGGTCACCTTCGTCTTCCATGTCATGCCAGTTGTCGGGATTCTCCGTCTTCAAAGCAGACCCTACTTCTGCAGCCCATCCCGGCTCCTTCTTGACCTTCCTCCGTGATGCTGAAGCTGAAGCTGCTACGGCCTGGGCATCAGTCACCTCTTGCGCCCTCACTTCCTCGCGGCTGCGGATCTCGGCATCCATGTAGAAGACGATTTGCACCACTGTCCCCAGGAGCACCCCCAAAGCTTCTGCCCAGTTCTCCGGGCGCTGATTCTGGGGCCGTGGGGGGTGGCTGAGCTGGAGCAGGCGGACCACATCCTCCCACGTGCGCCCCTCGGCATCTAAGAACTCATTCAGATTTTTTAAAAACTCAGCATCCTGGGTGGGGTCTCTACAAACCACTCTCCAGACGCCCCCCCTTGCTGGGAACTCCCGGGGTACGGCCCTGAGACTCACACCCTCTCCCACCTCAATTAGGGCAGCTTTGGCGTTCTCTTCCCTCAGAAAAATCTTATTGAGCACGAAGTACGGGCCCAGCGGGGAGAGGACCCCATGCAAGGTCTCCTCAATTTCTGCTTGACCACAGTCCTCTGGGATGCCCGTGACCAACAGGGACCTGTGGATGTCCACTTCCATACCCCGGCACCAGTCCTCCAGAAGGTTCATGGCCATGGTGGCGGGCACCTGGCGGCTCTAATCCCACGTGCACCGAACCGTCTATAAGGTGGACGAGGGCTGCAGCGGGCCCCAAATACTGATCCTGTAAAGTGACAGGAGAGGGAGGTCAGATTCCCCGGAAGACGGCCGGGCTCAGGGATCTCTGCTGCCCCCAGCGCGGCGGGCCTCCCGGCGGGCCTCGCGCCTTCCCAGGTCCCTCCTCCCCAAACCGGGCCCCGGGTGCTCACACGTGTTCCGCGACCGGCCGAAAACCGCGCCCCGCCCCGCGGGTGGCGGCCGCCCGGCAGGGCTCCTTGCAGCCTCGCGTCCCGGCCTCCCGGGTCGGGTCGGGCTGAGGACAGGCCGCCGGGGAGGCAGCCGCTCGCCAGGCGCCAGCTCGGGCCACCCAGGCCGGCTGTTCCCGGCGAAAAGGGCCGAGGAACCGGCGTCCGCTCCGGCCCCGGACGGGTCACGCGGCGCCTCGAGCCCTGCAGCTGCGCGGAGCCCAGGCCGGCGTCGCAGCGCGCGCTTGCGCACTTGCGCCCGCGCCGCCCGGCCGCGCCGCTCCCGCGGTCGCCATGGCAACCGGCCGCCGCTGGCAGGGGCGCTGGGGACGGGAGCCCGGCTGGAGAGCGGATGGTCAGCTCGCCGACCCCGGGGTCTGCGCATTCTCCGATTTTCCCTCCAGACGCACTTTCCATCCTTTTCGATTCAACGGGGGCCTCGGGGATGGAGGTGGAATGCCCTGTCTTTAGCATGGCAACCAACTAGCCCTCCCGTCTTCCGCCTTCCTGTTGGGTTCACCCCCCCATCCCCCCCCCCCTTCCGGGAGCCTCCAGAAATCAGAGGGCGAGAGGAAAGGGCAGCTTTAACCCCCCATGAGGTCCTCTAACAAAACCACAGCTCCTGCCAGCTCTTTTGGCTACAGTTCCCAGGTTCCGGAAATATCCAGAAACTTCTAGAAACTCCCGGCTTCTGCCCACACGTGCGCTGCAGGCCTGGATATAGTGCCTCATTTGCCTTGCTGGTTTCCTCAACTTGCTGCCCAGGGGCAGCACCTTTGTTGTTAGTTGATGAAACACTCCTCAGTGACTCTTAGAGCGGCTGTTTCCTGGTCAGGCCCTCGCTGACATATCTAGAATGCTGCTTACTGGCTGTGCAGTCTCGGACATATTGAGTTCTCCAAGCTCCTTCCTCTTCTCCCCAAAGGAGTATCAATAAAAACCACCCTGATCTGGAAGGGATATCATATGTGATGCATGCACTGAAGTACAGTTTGGGCCTGAATATTCAACTTGAATGCTATTTGAATCCCATTTTGGAACTGGCCTTTGCAAGACCAAATAGCCAAAATGCGTGTTCCACTCATCTCTAGCATCCCTGAACTTGGGTGGGATCGATACCTTGATGTAGCAGTATGTGTGTGATTGCCCCAGTTCCCATGATGTTTCATGCCAAAAAAAAAAAAAGACCTGTCATTCACATTGTTAAATCTGAATATCACGTTCCAATAAACACTCAAGCTATAACTAGAGTTTAAAAAGCTCGTGCACTTTACCTGTTGGAGTTCTATGAATCAACTGAAGAATGAATGTATTTCATCATGCAGCGGCTTTCAAACACGGCCATAATTCTTTGATGTTCCTGTGGAAAAGTGGTGATCTCTGTCCTTCTTACTGAATCTGAGCTGGCTTGTAAATTCTTTGACTAATAACGAGTGTGGTCAAAGGGAAAAGATTGAACCAAGAGTATCATGGAAGGAAAACCATGTGACTTCTCAGGCTATGTTATAAAGGGCCATGCAACTTTTTCCTTGTTCATTGGGACACTCATTCTTGGATCGCTGAGCTCCAAGGAGGAAAGTCAACTTTCCTCTGGCTTCCATGTTGTGAGGAAGCTCAAGCCAGCTGGAGAAGCCACATGTGTGTGCTCCAGTCAACAATTCCCAGCTTAGCCCCTCCTGCAACTGATCACAGCCCAGGCACCAGACAGGGGAGTAAGGAAACTTCTAGGTGACTCCAGCTCCCAAACGTTTGACTCACTCCCCAACCATTGACATTTTCCTGGTGGAGACCCAGCCACCGTGTAGCAGAAACAAGCCATCACTGCTGTAGCCTGTGTGAATTCCTGACCCAGAGAGTCAATGAGTGTAAGCAAACAGTTGTTCGACATCACTACGTCTTAGGATTGCTTATTAGGCAGCAATCAATAACTCGAAGATACTGCAGAGGTGGAATGTGGCGAGAATCAATGACAATTGACAAACCATTACTATAAAAGAAAACAGGGGGCGCCTGGGTGGCTCAGTCGGTTACGCGTCCAATTTCCACTCAGGTCATGATCTCGCAGCTCGTGAGTTCGAGATCTGTGCTGACAGTTCAGAGCCTGGAGCCTGCTTCAGATTTTGTCTTCCTTTCCTTTGCCCCTCTCCCACTCTTGCTCTCTCTCTTCCCCTCTCTCTCAAAAATAAATAAACATTAAAAAAGAAAAGAAAAGAAAACAGAGCAACAATCTTAAAATAGGGGCGCCTGGGTGGCTCAGCTGGTTAAGCATCTGACTTCGGTTCAGGTCATGACCTCACTGCTCTTGAGTTCAAGCCCCGTGTTGGGCTCTGTGCTGACAGCTCGGAGCCTGGAGCTTGCTTCGGATTCTGTGTCTCCCTCGCTCTCTGCCCCTCCCCTGCTCACACTCTGTCTCTCTCTCTCCTTCAAAAATAAATAAACATTTAAAAATTTTTAATTAAAAAAATAAAATTGTGATACAAATTTAAAAGTTTTGATACAATTTCAGATTTATTCCTATATTCCCTAAAGTTTATTCTATAATGGCGATCTTTGCCTGTGACCAAATAGCCATTCGATATTTTGTTAAAATGTGTATTTGGTCCTAACACAGAGCGAGCTGTTATTATTATTGTAACGGCAAGAGTTTCCAGGGGCCTCCCCAGTGTTGAGCAAACTTCTTTTAGGCTCTTTCCAGCGACCCGGAGTTTGTTCTGGGATGGTTGAACCAGTGGGTGCAACACTCTTCCTAATAGGTAGAATCTAGAAGCTATCCAAATGCCAACAACAGAGGAATAGATAATTGTGACGTGTTCACACCATAGAATACTAAGTGATTAGAAAACTGATCTACAACTATGCACAACATTATAGATGAATCTCGCAACTATGATTTGTTTTTAGTTTATTTATTTATTTTGGTGGGTGGAGGGGCAGAGAGAGAGAGGGGGAGAGAGAGAGAATCCCGAGCAGGCTCCGCTCTGTCAGTGCAGAGTCCGACGCGGGGCTCGACCCCACAAACCTGTGAGATCAAGACCTGAGCTGAAATCAAGAATTGGACAACAGGTGACCGACTGAGTCACCCAGGTGCCCCAAGAGCCAGTCAGTTCTTTGGGATGTGCAGGTTTGCACAACCCAGGCCTGCCGAGTTAATCCTTTACTGCACAGATGCCTAGGCAGTATCCATCAGGAATCAATCAGAGAAGCAGATTGCTATGGGTTAATTAGGCATTCCAAAAGAGTAAAAGATAAATATTGAAGAGATAAGAATTTTAAGCTTGTTTTTACATATCAAAAGGGATATATACATATATATTTGTAAATGTACAATGATGTGTATTATACATGTGCATGTATATATGTGTGTGTGTGTGTGTGTGCGCGTGTGTGTACGTGGGTGGGTGAGCGTGTGTGTCTGTGTGTGTGTGTATTAAGTGGAGTCAGCCACCTGATTTCTCTCCAAGCAAGGAGCCACTCTGATTACCAGCAGATCTAAAAATAGTTTTGAAGCGCTCTTGACGGAAGCCGGTGCTGTGGTTTCCATGACAACACATCCCCGCAGCCCAAATCCTTCGACCCATCTCTGCACTTCCGGTCTGGGGGTCACCTTTCCATCGTCTTCCTTTCTGTTTTACCTTTGGGTGTTTATCTGGTGTCCGGGCCCTTGGTTTTATTTATTCACTTATTTATTTTTGAAGTTTATTTATTTATTTTGAGGGAGACAGAGACAGCATGAGTGGGGGCGGGGCCGAGAGAGCGAGGGAGAGAGAGAGAGAGAGAGAGAGAGAGAGAGAGACCGTGCTGTCAGCGCAGAGCCCAATGTGGGGCTCGAACCCGTGAACCAGGAGATCATAACCTGAGTGGCAGGCAGTCAGACGCTCAACTGACTGAGCCGCCCAGATGCCCGATGGTTCTGGGTTTAAAAATAAATAGATTTAAAGATAAATAGCCATAATCTCTCTTAAAAAATTATTGTCAAAATACTCCAGAAAAAAAAAAAAGAGAGGGTAGGAGGTAGAGATGAAATGAGATTGGCCCTGAGTTGATCATTGTTACAACTGGAGGCTACTATACTGTTCTCTCTGCTGATGTATATATTTTAAATTTTCCATAATGAAATTTAAAAAAAAAAAAGAAGGGAAGAGGTGCCTCTGTCTTTGGGATTTTCTTTTTCTTTTTGCTAACATGGTTTACAGAGTGACAACCCCCCCTCCCCCATGATTTTATTGTTTTAATCCTAAATCTTATAAAATGTATTTCATCCCGTAACTTTTTAAGAGGTAAAATGTGAAGGGGCACCTGCGTGGCTCAATTGGTCAAGCGGCCAGCTCTTGATTTCTGCTCAGGCCATGATCTCACGGTTTATGGGCTGGAGCCCCGAGTCGGGCTCCTCGCTGAGAGCCTGGAGCCTGCTTGGGATTCTCTCTCTCTCCCTCTCTCTGCCCCTCCCTCGCTTGCACTCTCTCCCTCTCAAAATAAATAAATAGACTTTTTTAAAAAGTAAAATTTATATTGTTAACTGACAAGAAAGAGGCACCCCCATCCCTCCTTATCTTATTCAAATAGTTAACCAAATGAATATGTACTGGGTTCTCTATTCGAACAATTATTCTGAATCATTTTTGAACACTGCCATTATCAAATATTTAATTCGATGAAGAAAGGTATGAATAATAACAGCATGAGCACCTGGGTGCACGCTTCCCCACCCACCTGCCTCCCCTGCTTAAGAGTGGAAGCATTTCCTGGTCACTTAGGTCTTTCTCAGCCATGATCTTCTGTGCTTCTTACCTTAGGATGTTTGCACTTGCTGTTTCCTGTGCCTTTCATGTGGTTCCTTTCTTGTCATTTCAAACTGGTCCAAATGTCACTGCCTCTGAGAAGTCTTACCAGACCCCACCTACCAACCACAAAAGTAGTTTTCCCCTCATGCACACTCACAAAAATCATTATCACAGTACATTGGCTTATTACTGTATCAGTTAGCATTTGCCGC
>NW_024412451.1:3109118-3139118 GCF_014898765.1 Herpailurus yagouaroundi | reverse complement strand
GCTTTTTCTCAGAGGAACACAGGAGCCACTGGCCATCTGAGCAGAGGTGTAACCTGGTCTGCAGAGACTGAATAGAGATTATGAACCCATTCTATAGATGAGGATACTGAGGCTCAGAGACTACACATCCACTTTGTACCGTTTGTATATAGTTTGTATAGATGCAGGATTCGAACCTGCATCTATCCGTCTTCCTGTGCCCCTAACTGGGGACTTGGGCCCCAAACAAAGGGAATAAAGTCAGCTTGGTGACACTGGCTCTGGAACTGAGCAGAGAAGACAGGAAGAACGGCCCAAGCAGGGCTGGGCCTGATACAGACAGACAGCTGCTGTCATCGAGATGCTCCTCTGTTCCACCACCCGCCAGTCTGAGACCAAGCCTCAAAGCCCAGGCTTCAAATATGTGATTACTTAGCATAGTTCTGGAGAGGCTCTGGAATGTTCTTCTACTGTTTGACTTGGACGTTTACATTTACTGTAAATTTTTGAAGCCCCTTGGGCCTTCTCTCTGTAAAGCATTGGTCACTCTTGGCCGGGGTCACATCTCCTCGCCCTTCAGACCTCAGCTTATGTACCTCCTCCTCCAGGAAGCCCTCCCTGACCACCCCCAAGCTGGGTCCGGCGTCCCCTATAGGTTCCTGTCTTATCTCTACCCACTCTGGGCCATCACTGTCGGAGGATGGGTCTGTCTCCCCCACTGGACTGTGAGCCCACGGAGGGCAGGGCCAGGACGGTCACCGGTTGCCTCTGTGTCCCCAGCACAGGCTGGCCACAGAGAAAAGGCTCAGGGATTCTTTTCATTGGATGGATTTGCCATAAATTCTCCAAAGACACAAATGCGAGCAGGGAGGAGGTTTAAGGTGACGGCCAAGACAACCTGCTCAAGGCTCAGATTTGCCTCTGGGCTCCGTGACGTCAGACGTTGTGAAACTTTGAGCACAGCGCCCCATCTCTCTGAGCCTCCGTCCCTCTGTCTGTCGAATGGGGCGTTGGGGGATTCTGGAGACCACGCGAATGAATCGTGGGGCCTGGCATGTGCCGGAACAGAGCAGTTTTCGCCGGTATTTATCATCCAAGATGGGGAGAAAAACGATACGAATGCTCTTCGCGACGAGCATCCAGTTTTTTGTCTTTTCCTGATTTGAGGGGGGCGGAGGGAAGCAGGTATGAATAGCAGTTTTGTCTGATTATAGAATACCCAAAAAGAGAGCAAGGTATACCTGTTATGAAGAAGTGACAAAAAAAAAAATAATAACCGAAGAGAATACAAATCTCTCACAAAGCCACGTTGCCCGGAGAACTTCATTGCCGTGGGTTTTTAAGCAGACATCACGCCCAGCGTGGGGCCCATTGCGGGGACTCGAACTCACGACCCTGAGATCAAGACCCGAGCTGAGATCGAGGGTGGAGAGTCGGACGCTTAACTGACTGAGCCACGCAGGCGCCTCTGTTGCCACTTTTTTAAAAAGCGGGGCGCCTGGGTGGCTCAGTCAGTTAAGCCTCTGACTTTGGCTCAGGTCATGATCTTGCGGTTCGTGGGTTTGAGCCCCGTGTCGGGTGATGTGCTGACAGCTTGGAGCCTGGAGTCTGCTTCAGAGTCTGTGTGTCCCTCTCTCTCTCTCTCTGCCCCTCCCCTCTCTGCTCACACTCTGTCTCTCGCTCTCTCTCTCAACAGTAAAACATTAAAAAAAATAAAAGTTGGGGCGCCTGCGTGGCTCAGTTGGTTAAGCATCTGACTTCAGCTCAGGTCATGATCTCACAGTTCGTGAGTTCGAGCCCCACGCTTGGGATCCTCCGTCCACCCCCCCTTTCTCGGCCCGTCCCCTGCTCTCTCTCTCTGTCTCTCTCTCAAAAAGAAATAAACATTAAAAAAATAAAAGTCGGGGCGCCTGGGTGGCGCAGTCGGTTAGGCGTCCGACTTCAGCCAGGTCACGATCTCGCGGTCCGTGGGTTCGAGCCCCGCGTCGGGCTCTGGGCTGACGGCTCAGAGCCTGGAACCTGCTTCCGATTCTGTGTCTCCCTCTCTCTCTGCCCCTCCCCCGTTCATGCTCTGTCTCTCTCTGTCTCAAAGATAAATAAAACGTTAAAAAAAAAATTAAAAAAAAATAAATAAAAGTAAAATGAAACAACAGAAGACCAAATATCTGTATTCATCTCACATAGCAGTATTTTAGGAAGCTTGGGTGTGTGTGTGTGTGTGTGTGTGTGTGTCCTAGGTCACAATAAAATGCATTTTTTTTTTTTAATAAAATGCATTTCTTACCATGGATTGGTTCATTAGCTCCCCCCCATGGATGGATCTGCAGGCTTTTTAAAAATCAAATAATTTAATTAAATATAACTAAATATTTAAAATTAAATTAAAAATTAAATAATTTAATTTATTTATTTTGAGAGAGACAGAGTACAAGTCGGGGAGGGGGGCAGAGAGAGAGAGAGGGAGATGAAGAATCGGAAGCAGGCTCCAGGCTCTGAGCTGTCAGCACAGAGCCGGACTCGGGGCTTGAACTCACGGACCGTGAGATCATGACTTAAGCCAAAGTCGAACACTCAACCAACTGAACCACCCAGGCGCCCCTGTAGGCTTTTTTCCAGTTCTTCGCCATTTCAAATGAAGAGCTGACATTTGTTGGTGGGGGGGCCGGTGCCCTTAACTTTCTATGTTGTTTGCATTCAGAGGTGGGTCTTTAATTTGTTTGAAATGATGATTTTTTTTTTTTTTTTTTTTAAGGGCTCCTGGGTGGCTCAGTTAAGCGTCTGGCTTCAGCTCAGGTAATGATCTCAGGGTTAGTGAGTTCAAGTCCCGCATCCAGCTCTCTGCCTCTCTCTGCCCCTCCCCCCACTTCTCTCTCTCTCAAAAATAAATATTTCAAAAAAAAAAAAAAGGAATGATGATGTTTTTAAAAGACACAGCGTCTGGTTTGTACATTTTTATATCATTGCACAGAACAGGAATCTAACATACAGCCTCATGCTTCATTACCACGGGCCCTATGTCCCCCCGGGGGACCGTTCTGAGCTCTTTCTCTCTCCCTCTCTGGAAATAACCACAAAACCTTGGGATTCTGCGGAGGGAGAAGAGAAACGCTCTCATCCAAGCTGGGCTCAGGTTACAGCGGCCAGATGCAGGCCCTGGCGAAAAGTCCCCTGCGGTCGCCTCCACCCTGCAGCAGGGGAACGAGGTTCCAAGCGAGGAAACGTGGCCAGGAAACCCAGAGGCCCCACGTTCTTTTTCTCCGCTTAATTTATTTTTCCTAAAAAACAGCCGCACGGCAAAATAATCTGTAGGGCAAGATTGCATTAACGTGGGGTTCAACACAGTCAATTCCGCAGTGTTGAGAAATGCATCGTGTGGCAATGAGGATCCATCTCTCTGGAAAATCAAGTTTTTGTTTTTCCTAAAACAGGGTATTATTTACCCTGGGGGAGGGAGGAGTTTGTGATGAGCAGGACACATGAGGCTCTTCTGAGCTATTTCCTGGTGGGTTGAGTATCAGGGAATTCGCTATATAATTATTTGTTACAGTGTATGTTTCCGTGGGGGGCACATTTCCATATGGGTGCGACACAGTCCACTGTGTTTTTTCAAATGTTTTTTAAAAAACAGTCACACACTGAGAGAGCGGCAGTGAGAAAATAAATGCTCTACCTATTTTCCAGAATGTTCCGCAGGCGAAAACCTGAACCCGGTGGAACAAACGTGCATTTTGAAAAGACTCCCAAACGAAAGGCACAGCAGAGTCAGGTGAAGCTTCTCTCGTTTATGTTATGGAGGCTGATCATGTTTCTTCCTGGTGTCTGGAAAGTGTCACGTGGGCGAAAAAGCCTTGGCTGGAGACTAATCCTGCTTTTTGTCCGAAGCCTGTCACCGAAGAAAAAAGAAAGAGAATGAACTATTTCACTTAATTTTTATTTTAAACATTTTTTTAAGGTTTATTTTTGAGACAGAGACAGAGCGTGAGTGGGGGAGGAGCAGAGAGAGAGGGAGACACAGGATCCAAAGCAGGTTCCAGGCTTCGAGCTGTCAGAGCAGAGCCCCTCGCGGGCCTTGAACCCATGAACGGGGAGATCATGACCGGAGCCGAAGTCGGACGCTCAATGGACTGAGCCACCCAGGCGCCCCTATTTTGCTTAATTTTTAAAAACAAGATGTGGATTATGGTCTTTAAACTCTGTGTATTTATGTTGGACAAAACACTGCAGAGAAACAAACCAGTAAACCAAATTTAATAAACATAATGAAGAGAGGGTCTCTCTGCCATTTTTGTAATTAAAAATATGTATGTTTATTTTGAGAGAGAGAGCATGCACGAGCAGGGGAGGGGCAGAGAGAGGAGGAGACAGAGAATCTGAAGCAGGCTCTGCGCGACCAGTGCGAAGCTCAGGTGGGGCTCGAACTCACGAACCGTGAGATCATGACCTGAGCCAAAGTCAGAGGCTCAACCGACTAAGCGACCAAGGCGCCCTTTTTTTTTTTTTGCCACTTGTTAAGGAAAGAGATCATATTCTCTTGTGGGCCCAGAAGATAACGTGGAGGGAACAAAAATCACGTCTATTTAAGGCCTAAATGTAAAGAAATATGCAGGACGTTAGGAAGGGATTGTCTTGCTGAGGAACATGCCTGTAAGTCAGGAGATTTTATTCCAACTGAAATAAGGTTTACACAGAAATAAGGCTGCACTCCGGGGCCACCCACTCACACACTGGGAAGGTTTCTAGCTTAGAGGTTGAAGGGAAAAATGAATCATTTGTACATATTTCTTCCTTCCTTTCTTTCTTTCTTTTTTTTTTTTTTTTTTTAAGTTTATTCAAACAGGCTCCGCGGTGTCAGCACAGAGCCCGATGCAGGGCTCGATCCCACGAACCATGAGATCATGACCTGAGCTGAAATCAAGAATCAGACTCTGAACTGACCGAGCCACCCAGGCACCCTGAGCATTTTGCTTCTTAAAGTTAGAATGCTGGTTTTAATTCGAAGAGTATGGAAGCCTTAAAAAAAATTTTTTTTAACGCTTATTTATTTTTGAGACAGAGAGAGACAAAGCATGAGTGGGGGAGGGTCAGAGAGAGGGAGACACAGAATCTGAAACAGGCGCCAGGCTCTGAGCTGTCAGCACAGAGCCTGATGCGGGGCTCGAACTCATGGACCGTGAGATCATGACCTGAGCCGAAGTCGGCCGCTTAACCGACTGAGCCACCCAGGCGCCCCAGAATGTGGAAGCATTTAAAGTAAGCCATTAGCGGGACTCCCATGGCATATTAACAACGATAATAGTAACGTCAGGGTCCAGGGGTGACATGTGTAATACAAAGAAGGTGTTTTTAAAAAATGTTTATTTATTTTTGAGAGAGAGAGAGAGAGACCCAAGCAGGCTCCACGCTGTCCGATGTGGGGTTCCAACCCATGAACCATGAGATCATGACCTGAGCCGAAGTCAAGAGTTAGACAATTAGTGGACTGAACCACCCAGGCGCCCCCGTGTCCTGCAAAGAAGTTTCGAGTGGGAATCAAGACTCCTGAGTTCTACCCCCTCTCTGTCACCCATGTGCCCTGTGACCTCAGCTAATTCCTTCCCCAATCTGGCTTCAGCTTCTTGCCTAGAAAATGGGGGGATTGGAGTAGAAATGGTTTCTAATGGTCGGCCACACCCCCAACCAACAGCTTCAAACTCTGCGGGTCCAGCAGGGCATCCCAATTTCTTAAACACTCCCCAGGGGATTCAAACGTGTAGCCGAGGTTGAGAACCACTGTCCTTTTCTGGGGTTCTGAGTCAGTAGTTTCTGCGAAGAGGGGTACCCAGGCCATTGCCGCTGCTCGGGGGAACACACTTTGAGAACCTCTGCCTCCCCTGTTAGGTCACTGTTTCCCTGCTATGACAACCCTACAAGTTCGTGGGTGTCACACGACCGGATTCTTGGGTGAGTACAGGTTTTTCTTTTTTTTCCTTTTAAAAAATTTTTAATGTTTATTTTTTTCTCACTTCTGTAGTTGCCTTTTGTTTTGTTTTGTTTTGACTTATAAGTCAAGTTTATTTTTTAATATGAAATTTATTGTCAAATTGGTTTTTTTTTTAATGTTTATTTTTGAGAGACAGAGAAAGAGAGAGTAGAGAGGGGCTGCGGTATGTGGAATAGAGTCCTCCAACATTCGTGTCCACCCAGAACCCCGGTTAAGGTGAGCCCATCCTGGATTCAGGGTTGGCCCTGAATTCGGTGATCAGTGTCCTGATAGGAGAAGAGACACAGATACACAGGGAAGAAGACCACGTGATGACAGGGCACATGACGATGATGTGGCTCTGAACTGAAGGGTTCTCGGGATCGTGGCCAATACCAGATGCCGGCAGAGGCGGGGGACAATCCTCTCCCAGAGGAGCACGGTCCTGCCCACACCTTGATTTCAGATTTCCGGCCTCCGGAACGTCGAGAGAACACATTCTGTTGTTTTAAGCCACACGGTTTGGGACGGGGCCTGAGTCCATCTCTGTGATTGGCTGTGGCCAGCACACTGGCTTCTGATGGCCCCAGTGTTCCCAGGCTCATGGCTGCATCACTCTGTTGGGTCTGTACTTCTGTCTCCACTGGCCTCTCTTGTCTGGGTTTCTCTTGCCCCAGTATCCCTCTCTTTTCTTTTCTTTTCTTTTCTTTTATTTCTTTACTTTGAGAATAAATACAGAGAAGAGAAGGAGAGAGAAAGTCCCAAGCAGGCTCCACACTCCCAGCAGGGATCCCCACACAGGGCTCGAACTCATAAACCGTGAGATCATGACCCAAGGCAAAACCAAGAGTCCAATGCTTAAACAACTGAGCTACCCAGGCGCCCTTCTACTTAGCTTCACACATATAACTTTACATGACTAGACAAATGTTATCACATGGATGGTGATCTTTTATGGTCTTTGTAATCTGGATCCACCTCCCATCCCCCCCACAAACCCCATCTCCCTACATAACCAGGTTAACTTCCTGCATCTTGTATTTATTGAGTACTTACTGTATGCCAGGAGCTGTTAGAAGCCCTTTACATCTTGCAAAGCGGATATTATCATCTCCATTTTACAGATGAGGACACTGAGGCCCAGAGAGGTCACAAAACCCAGCCACGAAGCCAGGATCTGGCTGTTCTCCTGCCCTTGAGTCCCTCTTTAGCCCCACACTGCCTTCACATTTTCGCTTTGTTCAGTAAAGCCTAATATGGACACATACAGAGATACAGAGGCTATTTGGGGTATACTCTTTTTTGACCAGAAAAGGAGACCATACTGCATACATACAACTTCTCTGGCCTCTCGCTGTGTTTACTAAAAAGGACCCCGTGGAAACTATCCGCGCTGCATGGAGCCCATGGGCGGCTACACCCTCCAATCAATGGGCAGCCCCAGGCGGATGGACGGTCTGCCCCGCAGGTCAGCCGTCCTGACGCTCCAAACCTGAAGCCCGAGCCAACCTGCAGTGAGCTGAAATCCTTACTCTTTCCTAGGGCCCACTGATTGTGCACAGCAGTAATTGTGTCACCTGACGTGTTTATTTCCGCTTTCGCTTGTTACACGTAACTGATCAAATGATACCACCAGGTAGCGCGCGTGCTCAAAATGTTACCACACGTCTTCATTTTTTAATGCACCAGGAGACGTTTTTTAAAAGTGAAGTGATCCCGACTTTTTTGGTGGGCTACAAGGGAGCCTGGAGAGTCACCTGAGCCTCCGTGTCCAGGGTTTTTATTGGGGGTGGGTCCCGTAGGTATGGAGCACCCACGTGGTTGACCTTAGTGCCTCAGCCTTGGTTCCCTCCAGCGGGCAGATCGATGCAGGGAGGCTGGAGGCGGAAACAAGTGTTCAGCATAAATCACATTGTTGGCGCAGGTGACGTGTCTGGCCCAGGGCCCTGGGTAAACAGACTGTTATCAGGAGGACATTCCCTCCGGGGACTTAAAGGTTCCCTCCCAGGGGGCCAGTCTGGGTTTTTTGGCTTTTTGGGGAATGTGCAGGAGCCTCGGTTACCCCTTTACTGCACAGGGGACATCTGTGGAGCTGTCTGTAGAGAAGGCTTAGGTGCCTGGATGGGGGCAGGGAGGGTGCACTGTCGGCCACAGACTAAGGAGGGCTCACCTATTTGGGGATCTGCAAGGTGGGAGGGGATGGGAGAAGCCGAGATAGTAGGAGACGCTGGGAAGAGTCCAGAGAGCCAGGAGGCGGACCCCCGCCCCCACCCCCAGGGGCTCAGCGAGGACCAAACACTATGGCGTTTTCCAATAAACCTTGTTCAAAGCCAGCTGCGTGTGTCTTCCTGTCCCTTGGTCACTTGAGCCCACGCTTGTTACTATTTTTTTAATACTTCTTTAATGTTTCTTTATTTTGAGAGAGAGAGCACGAGAGGGGAGGGGCAGAGAGAGAGAGTCCCAAGCAGACTCTGCACGGTCAGCACAGAGCCCAACACGGGACTTGAGCTCATGAGCCATGAGATCGTGACCTGAGCCGAAATCGAGAGTCAGATACTTAACTGACTGAGCCACCAAGGTGTCCCCCACCCTTGTCATTCTTGCAACTCCCCGAGGAGTCTGCTTCTGAGTCTGTGTCTCCTTGAGGAGACCGTTCACACACACACACACACACACACACACACACACACACAGAGGCATGCGTGCAACTCACACACAGGGTTTTTATCCTCAGACCCCTGGTGGGTAGCCCTGAGACTTGGGACAAGTTTGTTTTCTACTGAGTCTCAGTTTGTCCCTCCCTTGAGTGGGCACAGCCGTCTCTGCCCTCCCTTCCCCAGAGTCCCCAGCACGCAGCCCCAGAAGCAGGAGGATGTTTGGGTCACCCGAGATGGTTCTAGGGCCGTCAACATTATTTTTAACTTGAGGGGGCTTCAAATGGTGCCTGCAGGGCTCAGTCCCCAGATGCAGCCTGCTGGCGTCTCCAGCATTGTGATTTCAAATGTTCCAGGATTTCCAGGGAGGATTTCCAGGGAACCTAAACGGTCCTTTGTCTGGAATAACCCAGCTGCCCTCGACCATTAGCAAGGAGGAAAACACTGAAACACGGAGGAGGAGGGGAGAGATGCCACCCCATACAGATGGGGACCCCTTATCAGGCCCCATGATGGTGTGACAAACAGGGACCCATTAGGGGGACAGGGCGAGGAGGGATTTGGAGCCCGGATCACCCCCCCCCTCCTCCCCCAGCACTGCCACTTACAAGCTGTATCATTTTCAGCTGCTTACTTAACCTCTCTGTGCCTGCAATCAATTTATCTTCCAAGAGGGGGGATTATAATAGAGCTTTCCTCCCAGGGCTGGTGAAGGACTGAAGGAGATGTAATGTGTTGGAATTCAAATCCGCGCCAATGGACATCATCTGTCCTATTCCTGTTATACACCAGAGGCGGTCAGTTCCTCACGAGACATCTCAGCCCTGATTGGGGCCCCGGGGACGGTGGTTTCCCCATCCTGGCTGGTATGGAATGACCCGGGAGCTTTCAAACACCCCCGCCCAGCCCGCACGCTCAGAGACGCTCACCGAACTGGGCAGGTGTGGCTGGGGCATCCAGAGCCCTAAGGCCTCCAGATGATTCCACTGTGCACCCGGGACTGCGAACGGATCCCCCCAGGGCTCCGGGAGATAATCAGACCCCACAGCAGGCCCGTCTCAAGCTGGGCGTGCATCAGAATCATCTGGAAGGCCTTCTAAGACACAGACTGCAGGATCCCAACCCCAAGTCATTCCTTCCGTCTGGGGTGGGCTCAAGGATATGCATCTCTAGCTCCAGCGTTGGCTGATACTGCTGATGTCGGGACCTCCCTTGACGGGCCGCGGCCTGACGTTCAAAGGCCACGTGGAACTTTGGCCCTTTAAGGTCCTGGGCCAGTGGCTGCAGCCTCCGGCGCCCTCCGGGGGAGCCCGCGCCGCGCGCCTTTAACCAGCGGTCCTGGGGCGCCCCCTGGCGGGAGGCGCGGGAGCCGCAGGTCGTGCGGGCTCTCTCCCCTCTGGCGAGGGGTGGGACGTGGGCAGGGGGCGGCGCCGGCCGGCCCCGGAGCCCTCGACCTCCCCTCCGGAAGATGTGGGAGCCGACCCCATTCCCAGGAGTGCCGGGACCCGAGCTGGCCGACGGGGCGGACGGGTCCGGCCCGAGCGTGCGGGCCGAGGTGGGGTCGGGGACGGGGTAAAGGGACACCGCGGCCACGTGGTCTGGAACGGTTCCGCGGTTCCGCGAGGGAGCCCCGGAGGAGGACGAATCCGGGTTCGAGCTCCCTTGCCCCGCCCCGGAGCCTCCCTTTCCTCGTCTGGGAAATGGCAGTGAAAACCTGCCTTCCTCCAATTCCGCCACGCCTGTTCTGTGCGCAGAATCCAATAAGGATGCACACGACGGCCCGAATCTCTCCCCCCCCACCTGACCCCGCGGGGACACAAACAGCGCGGGAGGCTGGCCCCGGTGGGGTCCGTGATCCCACGTGAGCGACCGCTAGGCCCGCGCCTCCCGAAGGAGCCTCCCTCGGGCACCGGCCCGCCCCAGCCCTCACCTCTTCGGGTCTTCGCTCAAAGGTCGCCTTGTCAGCGAGGGCTGCCTGGCCCCCCGCCCCCCGAACTAGGCGCCGATCGCAAACCCTGCGCCGCGCATGCTCGCCCCGCGGCCTCCCGGTGTCGTGCATCAGCGTGCACTTCTCCGGCAGCGTCTTTTGTCCGTCCCCGGGCCCACGACGCTCCGCAAGGGTCTGCACTTGGCGTGCGTCCTGCCGCCGCGCCAGCGCCGAGCACCGGGCCTGGCTCCGGGTCCCGCGCGGCCCGCCCCGTCCCTCCCGCCTCCTCCGGCCGCCACCGAGAGGTGTCCTCGGTGTCGTCGGGGCCGCGGGCCCTCGGGCGCGGGGGAAGGCGGGGGGCGGGGGACGCTCTCCGGGAGCCGCTCGCGCTGCGGCGTGGGCGGCAGGGACGCGGGCCCGGGACTCCCGGGTCCCTCCTCGGGGAAGTCTGCTGCTTGGTGGAACCCTTCAGCGCGGCGACCTGGGCTCCGGGCTGCGGCGGTACCTCCCCCGGGGGCCCTGGGCCACCTGCCCTGTCCTTCTGCACTTTGGCCCGCGATGGCCGCGTCACCCATTCCCTCCACGAACCCCCCTCCCCGACAGATACAGTCAGTGGGTCATCAGGAAACACGTGGGTGTGGCAGGTGGCTGTCAGAGCTCTGAAAAAGGGGGCATGTGAGGGGCGGGTTACAGTTTTCGCGGGGTGGTCAGGGAAGCCCTCCCTGGGACAGGGACAGTTGAACAAAGGCTGGAATGAAGTGAAGGATGGAGCCGTGCAAACATCCTGGGGAGAAGCACTCCAGGCCGCGGAAGGGGTGGGGGTGGGCAGCAGGTGCAAAGGCTCTGAGGCAGGAACAGGTCCCCAGTGTTCCCTGAACAGTGAGGAGATCTGGGTGTCTGAAGCCACGGGAGAGTGGTGGGCACTGAGGCAGATCACATGGGGACAGAGAAGCCGAGCGGTGCTGTCCAAGAGAACTTTCCGTGATGGCAGACATGTCCTATACTTTCCCTGCAATGGTAACCAGCCGCCCCATGTGGCTCTTGAGCACCTATAACGTCACTGATATGGCTGAGGAAGTGCATGTTCAATCTTACACTTAACCAATTCAATCAATTCAATTTTAAATTGTCCCGATTGCCCAGTGGTGTTGGACAGAACATGTCCAACCATTATGAGTTTTGCTTTGGCCTTTAGAGATCTAGGAAAACATCAGAGGGTTTGGGGAAAGGAGTGATTGGGTGGGACTTGACTTCTCCGTGAAACCGAGTCAGAAGGCCAGCCCAGATTCAAACGGAGCAGAAAAAGACCCCACGTCTCCATGTGGAAAGGACCAGGCGCTTGATGGCAAGTGAGCTGGCAAGTGGAGGGGGAGAGGCCATTTTGGAGACAGACGGGGGCACTTTCGGTCCCCCATCCTTACGGGGTCGGGGGGAGTAGGGCGAGATGCTGAAACGATGCAGCAGGAGTACAGGTGTTTGGAATGGGGCTGCTGGGGGTCACTGCCACTCTCTGCCCACCCTCCGCCTGACCCTCGGCTGGTTACTGACCTCGCAGGGGGTCTCGGTTGACCCACCTGAAAATGGGTATCATGTTCTCCTAGCGCCCTCTGGCGGGCGGGAGAGGCGGTGAATCGCTCCTTCTTAGCGGCGGCCCTAGGCTGAGCTGGACTCCCCTCCCCCTCCCGCCCCCCACCCCACCCCCCCGCCGGAAGCGAGTCTCACCCACAGGCGGCATACCGGCCTCTTCCTGGTGACTCAGGGCCCTCCCGATCTATCCCAGCTCACCTCAGGCAGCACCCCTAAACCCCCACGCTTTCCCCCTTCCTCGGGAAACCTGCGGGGGGTCGGGTGGGGGGGGGACCCCAAGGGAGAAACATCACGGATTCTGGAGTCACACAGATGTAGACCGCCTGCTTTCACACTCCTGCGCCGTGTGACCTTAGGCAAAATCATCTACCTTCTCTGGGTCTGTTTCCTCATGGGCAAACTGTGAACAGTAAGGGCCCAAAGCTGCAAGAGGACGATCTGAACGTAACCGCCACGACACGGCAGGAAGCCGCGTGTCCGGCCAAATGTGTAATATACATACAATGGGATAGTCTTCAGCCTTAACAAGGAAGTTAATTCTGCCCCTCGCTCCAAGGGGATGAACCCTGAGGACATTACGCTCCAGGCAATAAGCCAGCCACGAAAAAGGCAAACGCTGTCTGACTCCACGTAGATGAGGTGCCGCGAGTGGTCAAAATCGTAAAGACAGAAAGTATATCGGTGGGTTGGAAGGGGTCGGGAGGGCAGGGAGAATGTGGAATTGCCGTTCAACAAGTCTAGGGGCAGATTTACAGCTGGAAAGTTCTCGGATGGATGGTGACGACGGCTCCACCACAGTGTGGATGTAAATACCACTGAAGTGTACAAGTAAAAGTGGCTCTGGAGGTCAAGTTTGTGCCACGTGTGTTTTAACCAACCAAACAACCCCCCTAAAATAAAGGTAAAAAGCATTTGGAGCACTGCACGCGGTACCTGGAATGTAGCAAGAGCTACAGAAGAAACAGCTGGTGCTATTTTTGTCATCGGTGTTGAATCTCAACCCCAATTCGGAGCCGAATCGATCCTGGCACGGAATTTCGACTGCACCCCTGCGCGCTCCGAAGCCTCCAGGGCCAGCGGCCAGGGAGCGCCCCCTGGTGGGGATCCCGGGAACCGCAACTTGCGTGGACTTGGCGTCCGGGATCTTGCAGGCTGGGGGAAGAAGGGTGGCGGGAGGGGGTCGCCTTCTACCCCCAGGAGCCTCATTTGGTCCCTCCGGCTGTTCTGAGACCTGGTCGCACCCCCAGGAGTCTCGGAGCGCCGCACCGGTTGGTGAGAACGCGCAGAAGCCTGAAGGAGATGAGTTAGGAAGTAGCGTCTGGATAAATACGAACGTGGATTTCCTGGGAAACAATAGCTGTCTGAGATCATCACCACCCACCCTTGGGCTTTGTGGTTTTCGGTCTTCACAGGGCTTGTGTTGCTATGTTTGTTTCTGTTTATTTTGCGGTTATTTGCTTTAGGAGCACAGGAGTCAGTGACCCTGTACTTGAGAATCGCCAGGATGCGGGGGATTACAAGAGGGTGACGTCTAAACGTTGGGAGCCGGTCAGGCGGTGCAAGGTCCCAGTGGCCCCTCCTCTCACAGACGCAGGGAGGTTTGGTGACTCCAAGGTGCGGAGTAGGCTCGTGTCCGCTTCGTCGCAATCACACTAACACGCTCACACACACAGGCTCACAAAACGCAACCCACTCATAAGATACCCACTCGGTCACAACTCACACTTTCTTTTTTTTGTTTGTTTTTTCAACGTTTATTTTTTTGGGGACAGAGAGAGACAGAGCATGAACGGGGGAGGGGCAGAGAGAGAGGGAGACACAGAATCGGAAACAGGCTCCAGGCTCTGAGCCATCAGCCCAGAGCCTGACGCGGGGCTCGAACCCATGGACCGTGAGATCGTGACCCGGCTGAAGTCGGACGCTTAACCGACTGCGCCACCCAGGCGCCCCAACAACTCACACTTTCTAACAGACACCGAGGCGCATTCACGCTCTCACATATACACCAGCCCACCCAGGGAGACATAGAGCCCGGCTCCTCATCATGGCCCAGGAGGTCTGGAGAGGTCTGGCCTGTATTGTACCCGGGTCTCATTCCAGCCTGACGGGCCTGGACCCCATCAGTCAGGTGGCCCCTCTGGACTGTCACTAATGTCTCAGCCTCTGAACTGTGAGCCCCAGGAGGGCGGGCCCAGGACTATTACGGGCATTGATGGGTCTCCAGCACCACCCCGCAGGCAGAAGGGGTTCCAGGAAGTTCGCTGAATGAAGGAACTGGATTAATTCTAGCCTTAAACTTCGGTTCCATATTCCCTTTCCTTGAGCTGTGGTTTCCTGTGCCCACCAGAGGGCGCTCATACCCAACAAATATCTAATTCGGCGTGTCCACCTCCAGCCTTGAGAGAGGAGGAACAACTATTATCAACCATTGCTAACTTCAGCCCCGCTGCCTGCTAGGCCCCTGCTCAGCGCTCCACACACCCGCCCTTGGCATCAACAGCGAGATGAGACCTAACTAACCAAGATGGATGGAGGAAAGCAAGGCACAGAAAGACTGTTTCATTTTCCTAAGTCACACAGCATCTAAACTACAGATAAGCTTCCAATCCGGCCTCTGTGACTTCACAGCTCTTTACTCTGCTGTTGGCCAAGGTTCCCAAAAGAGACGGTAGCGACAAGGTGCTGTTCCCCTTAATGAGAATGGGGGCAGAGACCTCCGGCCAGGCAGCCTTCCCCCCACCCCCCAGCCCCTAACAGGGCCTTCAGGCCATAAGGCATGTCCTTCACAGCCTTAGATGCTGACCTATATAATTCAGCAGCTGGGGGATGTGGGTTCTATTATTAGCCCCGTTATACAGATGAGGAAACAGCTTCAGGGAAGTTGAGGGACATGTCCAGTGGAACCTGCCCAGGGTGACAGGGTCTGGAGGTGGCAGAGCTATGACACCAGAACTGGGAGGAGGAAATGGAAGTCCTTTCTTTCTTTCTTTTTTTAAGTTTATTTACTTATTTTGAGAGAGAGAGAGAGAGAGAGAGAGAGAGAACTCGAGTGTGAGAATGGGGAGGAAGGGCAGAGAGAGAGGGAGAGAGAATCCCAAACAGACTCCAAGCTACCAGCACGGAGCCTGACTCGGGGCTGGAACTCACGAACCACAAGATCATGATCTGAGCCAGAATCAAGAGTCCCTTGCTTAACCGAATGAGCCATCGAGGCGCTCCAAGGAAGTCCTTTCTGAGAGGAAGAGAAGTCACTAAAGGGTGAGGGTCTGAGGGGAGAAGGAGAACCTATTTTAAGGGGGAGGCAAAGCAATCCTTTGTAAGTCTGCAGCAAAGGTTCAAGGGAACCCCAGGAAAGTTGACTTCTCTGAAGTTTACTTTAAAAAGAGCCTGAAGTAGGGGCACCTGGCTGGCTCAGTCAGTGAAGCACGCAACTCTTGATCTTGGGGTGGTGAGTTTGAGCCCCACGCTGGGTACAGACATTTACTTAAAAAAAAAAAAAAAAAAGAACCCAAAGGATGCAGAGTGAGGAAAAAGGAAGTAACCGTCAAACTGCACAGCCACTGGAAAGAATAATCTATGTCCTTTAAGGGCTGACCTGGAAAAAACGTCCAGGTAATATTATTAAGTGAAGAAAACAAGCCATTGGTGGCAATATGAGTGTTGAATGACTCCATTTTGGTTCACGAAAGAAATAAATTTATAAATCTGAAATCCATTGCCTTTAACGACATGCCGGGAATGGTCTGAGAATTTTACCTGAACTTGTCTCGTTAATTTCCATCACCTTTATGATTCCCGTTTGATGGGCAAAGAAGTTCCAAGAAGTCCAAGAGTGGCAAGGGGAGGCTGCAGACATAGGTCTTCTGACCCCAGAACCCCAGCTCTCAATCCCTGTGCAGCCCCAAACTTGCTCTGGGCATGGGCTCTTAATGTTTCCGTCATGTTTCCGTGGTGCCCCCCAAAAAATACCTAACAGCTTCATTTATTATCCAGTTCGGTCCAAACAACCTGGTAAGTCCTTATGTCCTAACAGCTTAGTAACCATATGAAAAGAAATAAATATATTTATATATAAGTTGAAAGAAAAAGCCAGTATTTTAATTTCATTCTTAAATAAGCATAATTATTTACTAATGGGATGTGTGCGCCGGTGGGGGCACTGCACAACTTCTCAAACCTTGAGATCGAACTGAGCACCGCCGCTTTCGTTCAGTGTCGCATTGATCTTCGCCCGGGGTTTGCTTTTTACTCTCTGCAACCCAGGAAAACGCAGCTTCACGAACATATGACGTCATCGAAAGGCCTGGAGGGAAGCGGTCGAGCCACAACTACCTGAGCTGGTAGTTCGCACAGTGTCCGACAGATGGCGCTGTGTTTCAATAAAAAATTCACAGTAGCTCCTGGTTTGGGAACCACAATACTGGTGCTTTTTAAGGTATAAACAGATAACTGTCAGAGGAGGTTTTTGTTTGAAAAGCGCAGATGGTTCACGAAAAGATGAGTAAATATATTTTATTTTGTAATAATAAATTAATATATTTATTAATTCCCTAATTAATTAAATTGATTAATATATTTATATCATGTATAATATATAAATAATAAATATAAATAAATAATAAATAAATATATATTATACATAATATAAATATAAAATAAATATATTTATATTATGTATAATATATAAATAATAAATACAATAAAATATATATTATATATTTATATTTATTAATTCCCTAATTAAATCAATTAATTAATATATTTATATTATGTATACTATATAAATAATAAATATAAATAAATATATTATATATAATATAAATATATTTATATTATGTATAATATATAAATAATAAATAAAAATAAATAAATATAATATATATTATATATTTATAATAAAATATATTTATTAATTCCCTAATTAAATTGATTAAATTAATTAATATATTTATATCACGTATAATATATAATAAATATAAATAAATAATAAATAAATATATTATATTATATTATATATAAATATAAAATAAATATATTTACATTATGTATAATATATAAATAATTAATATAATATGATATATGATATATTTATATTATATTATATTATATATTTATTAATTCCCTAATTAAATTAATTTAATTAATTAATATATTTATATTATGTATAATATATAAATAATAAATATAAATATATTATATATAATATAAATATAAAATAAATATATTTATATTAAATAAAACATATTAATAATAAATATAAATAAATAATAAATATAATATTATATATTATATATTTATAATACTTATATTATAAATACATTTATTAATTCCCTAATTAAATAAATTAAATAAATTCCCTAATCAAATCCCTAATTCACACTGCTTTGCACAAAGGTGGTCACTAGAACTCTCTGCAAACCCCGCCCCCCTCTCCCCCCCCCCCCCTCCCCACCACACCATCTAGCTCAGAAGACTAGGATGCAGGGAACTATCCTGATGAACTTGGAGATTTGGGGTAAGCAAGAAGTACATCTTAAACAAAACTTCAAAATATAAGCCATCAGGCAAAATCCAGGTGAAATCTGATTATATCAAAATTAAGGGTTTCTAAGAGAGTAACAGCTCTTAAAAGTTTTCACCACACACACACAACAAAATAAATGGTAACTATGTGAAGTGATGGGTGTGTTAACTAACCTTATTGTGTACCCGTTCTGCAGTATATACATATACTAAATCATCCCATTGCACACTTTAAACTTACACAATGCTATATATCAATTATATCTCAATAAAGCTGGACAAAAATTCTAAAGATCAAGCGTTTCTGTTAATGTCTCATTATAGACACAGTAAAGGCACAGAATAGAAGAGGAGCACCACAAATTGCTACATGTTGGGAACACACTACAAGAAATGTACATGGCATTCATGCAAATCAAGGAGAAAAAGAAGGCAAATACAAGACAAAAATGGGTGAGAATACGAACAGGCAATGTAACAGAGAGGGCAGCTCAAAGGTTCATCTGAACATGGTTAGATGCTCAAAAATCATTGAAATTAGAGATATATGAAAGAAATAACAACGAGCTATTGCTTTACACCTGTGAGACTGGAGAAATGAGAAAGCTGGGTGATGCTATTAATACACCCATATTCCAGATGACAAACCTGAGGCTTGGTAGGGAGAAGGGTGGGGGAGCTTGCCAAGTCCACTAAGCTGGGAAGTGGAAGGACAGGAAGTCATGGGTCTCACATACTCAAACTCCAAACTCTTAAAAGTCATGTAAGGCAGGCTTCAGCAGCACCACTCCTGCCATTCATTGATTCATCGAGTAATTAATTCATTGATTCTTCCATCAGTCCATCCATCCATCCATCCATCCATCCATCCATCCAAGAGAGCACCCACCATTGGTGGACACCACTGTGATGTATATAGGTCTGGTTTCAGTTGACAATGTTAATCACACAAAAACAGCTGTTTAACTATAGCAGTTTAGTTACTACCTGTAAACTCCATGGACTGTTGCATGACCATTAAAAAATCATGAGCTGGGGGGCGCCTGGGAGGCTCAGTTGGTTAAGTGCCCAACTCTTGATTTCAGCTCAGGTCATGATCTCACAGTTTGTGGGTTTGAGCCCCGCATTGGGCTCCATGCTGACAGCTCAGAGTCTGGAGCCTACTTTGGATTCTATGTCTCCCTCTTTGTTTCTGCTCCTCCCACCTTGTGCGTGCTTGCTCTGTCTCTCAAAACTAAAAAAAATAAATTTAAAAATAAATAATAATAAAAAATAAATAAAACAACCTTGGGTCCCTGGGTGGCTCAGTGGGTTAAGCATCTGACTCTTGGTTTCAGTTCAGGTCATGATCTCATGGTTCATGAGATCGAGCCCCGCGTGGGGCTCTGCACTGATAGCACGGAGCTTGCTTGTGATTCTCTCTCTCTCCCCCCCTCTCTCTGCCCCTCCACCACCAGTCATAGTGGGTTAGGGTCCACCCTACTGATTTCATTTAACCAACCTCTCACTTTCCCCGTTTGCTCACAATCAGAGGTGCTAGGGGTTAGGATTTCAACATACGAACTCGGAGGGGTCACAAGTCAGCCCCTCACATGTGGTAAGTCTGTTTTGCCTCTTGGGGAACTGCCAGACTCTTTTCCACAGCAGTATTTTCATTTAAGTTTGGCTCTGTTTTCTCTGCACTCACCCTGCCCTCTCAAGAATTCTTGCGGACTGAGGCAAAGCTAACCTAAATTGTTCTCAAATGTAGAGACATGTAGGCATATTTAATGGTTACTTGACTGTCAGGCATTTATTATTTTTTTCATGTTTATTTTTGAGAGAGAGAGAGAGAGAGAGAGAGAGAGAGAGAGAGAACACGAGTAGAGGAGGGGCAGAGAGAGAGGGGGACAGACGATCCGTGCTGACAGTAGAGAGTCCAACTCGGGCTCAGACTCAGGAACCGCGAGATCATGACTGAGCCAAAGTGGGACGCTCACCAGACGGAGCCACCCAGGCGCCCCTCACTGTCAGGCATTTAAAGGAGCATTCACTAACTTTGCTTTGGTGGTTTCTTTCCCGATTTAGGGAATCCATACTTTTTTTTTTTTTTTCTGGCTTACACATTTTGGGGAGGGGCTCGAAAAAGCTGCTACTGTCCATGGACCTTGCGGACAAAGTAGTAAGGCAACGCGGCATGAACATGTTAAGTTGGTCAATTTGGGTTTGATCCTTAGAGCCCTGGGGAGCTCAGCATCCCTCCTGGTGGATGAGAGGAGAACATTGCCATCCTTCCTGCTACAGCTTAACTTTTTTTTTTTTTTTAATGTTTATTCATTTTTTGAGAGAGACAGAGTGTGAACAGGGGAGGGGCGGAGAGAGAGGGAGACACAGAATCCAAAGCAGGCTCCACACCATCAGCACAGAGCCCGACGCGGGGCTCGAACCCACGAACCGCGAGATCATGACCCCAGCCGAAGTCGGCCGCTTAACCGACTGTGCCACCCCGGTGACCCTGCAGCTCAACTATTAATAAAGTCATTTTGGATAGTTCCTGGCACGCAAAAATAATGACAAGATGTTTATTTTGTAGATTTCACACATTCCTGGTTTTTTTTTTTTTAATATTTATTTTTGACAGAGTATGAGTGGGGGGAGGGGCAGAGAGCAAGGGAGACAGAGGATCTGTAGCGGGCTCTGCACCGACGGCAGCGAGTCTGATGTGGGGTTCGAACCCACCAACGGTGAGTTCATGACCTGAGCTGAAGTCCGACGCTAAACCGCCTGAGCCACCCAGGGGCCCCTCTGTTGCTAATTTTTTTTTTTTTTAATTTTTTTTTTTAACGTTTATTTATTTTTGGGACAGAGAGAGACAGAGCATGAACGGGCGAGGGGCAGAGAGAGAGGGAGACACAGAATCGGAAACAGGCTCCAGGCTCTGAGCCATCAGCCCAGAGCCCGACGCGGGGCTCGAACTCACGGACCGCGAGATTGTGACCTGGCTGAAGTCGGACGCCTAACCGACTGCGCCACCCAGGCGCCCCTGCTAATTTTTAAATTATGCTTTGGGGCACAGGAAAAAGAAATGTGGCGGTACCTACATCAAAATGTTAGCGGCGTTCCTCTCTGGGTGGGGGGTGAGGGGAGTGCGGCATACGAGGGTCATCTGTTTAAACTATCCATAACCACCAGCCGAAGCTTTGGCCTTGAAACAGTAATGATTGTTAACAATCGTATTTACATGACCCAGTTATTACCCAATTCCAACTGGGTTCACTGGGTGGTTCTTCGGTGGGTCTCACCTGTGGCTGCGGTCAGCTGGCGACGGGGTGGGGGTGGGAGGGGGGTTGCTGGTGGCCAGCATGCTCAAGCTGGGTCTCCTCCACCTGGTCTCTCTCCCTGCAAGGGATCTTTCATTATTCAGTCTGGAAGCCCAAGCTGCCGCGCAAAATGGCAGCTGGTTTCCAAGATGGCAATGGTGGGAGTGGCCAGGCCTGGTAAGGCCTAGGCCCCACGTTGACATAGTATCACTTCCAATATTCTTTTGGTCAAAACAAGTCACAAGGAACCTCCCAGAATCAAGGGAGGGGAAATAGACTGCCCCTAGTGGTAGGGGGAGTGACATTCGGGTACTGGCCAGGAAGGACTTGTTAGCAGCAATGTTTGCGAGCAGTGGAGAGCACTTTCTGTGTTTTCTAGGGCGTCTGCACTGGGCCAGTATTATATTTTATAATGGGAAAGGTGTTTTCTAAATAGTACAATAAACTGTGGGAAGAGCTTAGCTTGAATAAGATTCTGTAGACATAGATAAGAATTATTGAGTGCCTGGGTGGCTCAGTTGAGCGTCTGACTCTTGATTTCGGCTCAGATCATGGTCTCACAGTTGTCAGATCAAGCCCCCCCTCCACCCCTTTCTTAAAAAAAAACAAAAACAAAAACAAAAACAAACAAAAAAAACAACCAGGGGCGCCTGGGTGGCTCAGTCGGTTAAGCATCCGACTTCGGCTCAGGTCACGATCTCGTGGTTCGTGGGTTCGAGCCCCGCGTTGGGCCCTGGGCTGACAGCTCAGAGCCTGGAGCCTGCTTTGGATTCTGTGTCTCCCTCGCTCTCTCTGCCCCTCCCCTGCTCATACTCCGTCTTGCAAAAATAAATAAACGTTAAAAAATTGTTTAATAAAGAAAATAATAAGAATTCAGAAACAAAAACAATAACAACAACAAAAAAAGAGGACTATAGGCCACAGCAGTAAGGTCGCTCTGATGAAAAGCTGGCAAATCATCTCCCGTGAACCGCTCTGTTCACGTCTTCGACCAGGCAGCTAGCAACTAAAGGATATAATGGACAAGAAAAGGTGGATTTGTTTCAAAACTCTTCTGTTGGTTCCATTCGCCTGGAAACCCACGGTCTCTCATTACCATGACAGCGTCAAATTATTTTTTTCTTTATATTCTTACTTGACTCCCCAAGCTCGCCCCTCTAAGTTTTGTGTAGATGATGGAAGAAAGTGTTTGCTGACTGAAGCCAGAGGGGAAAACTAGCCCCGACTTTCTTCAGGGGTTAACGGACCACTGTTGCCAAGCGTGTCCCACGACAGGAAAATGTCAGTGACTGTGGACTCTTTGCTCTCGCCCTACGAGCGCTGGGCCTGAGACCAGACTCCCAATCTGCAGAAGAGGCGTGGGGAAGAGGGTTTCCAAGGAGCTGTGAGCGCCAGCTCCTGGGCTGAGACCCAGCAGGCCTCTGGGAAGTCTGACCAGATCGGAGCAGATGCTTTGTTACTTGAATCTCCAAACACTTATTTGAATTTTTACAGATATTTCCGATTGGTGGGGTTGGGCCATGATCGGTACCTCGTGTTTAGTTTTGGCCTCATTCATTTCTCTAGCTGCTTTATTATTATTATTATTATTATTATTATTATTATTATTATTTGTATTCTTTTTTGAGAATGAGAGAGAGAGAATTCGAGCTGGAGAGGGGCAGAGAGAGAGACAATCTTAAGAAGGCTCCACGCTCAGCAAGGAGCCCAATGCGGGGCTCGATCCCACAACCCTGGGAATCAGGATACTCAACCGGAAATCAAGAGTCAGATCCTCAACCGACTGAGCCACTCCGGCGCCCCAGCTACTGTATTATTTTTTAATGTTCAGTTTGGTTTTGCTCTGAATTTGATGGATTCCACGCACCCCCTCTCCCCCATATTTAATATATCCAAACACATGCCAATGGACACGTGCAATGCAGAGTATTTTTTTAGAGCCTAAAAACAAAATAAGCTATAGATATAAAAGACTCAAGTTATTGAATTTAGCTATAACCGGGGTAAGGGGGTTTGTGGCAGGATGAGGCCAGACTGTGCCCAATCCTTCTGAGCTCTGCTAGGGGTTTATCCTGAGCACACCATGCAGGTTTCTCTGTATTCCTCAAAAGAGTGACAGATTTCTTTTTCTTTCTTTTTTTTTTTTTTTTACGAAACGAACATATACTCTTCGAAAGGATTTCGATAAACACAAAATCATAAAAAGACAAATCAGCTAGGATCCTTCAACCACAAATAAGATAATTCTTCTTGTTATTTGATTGTATACTTATAACCTTGGTCACAGAGACACAGGGATATAGATACAGATACGGGTAATAATGTGCATATAGACAAGGATAGGCTTGGAGATATGAATACTGCTGTAGATGCGTATTTGGATCCAGATAAGGATGTCGCAACGGCTATAGACATAGGCATATATATTACAGTGGGTTGAATGATGATCCACCCCCCAAACATACATCCACATCCGTTAGGTTACTGAGCCCTCGAACCCGCGACTGAGACCTCATTTGGAATAAAGGTCTTTGCCAATGTAACGAAGGATCTCAAAATGAGATCGTCCTGGATTGTCTGAGTGGGCCCTGAATCCAGTGACAAGCGTCATCATGACACAGAGCAGAGAAGACACAGAGGAGACAAAGACAGAGGCAGAGGTGGGAGCCAAGAAATGCCAGGAGCCGCAGAAGCTGGAAAAGGCAAGGAAGAATGGTCCCCAGAGCCTTGGGATGGAGAGTGGCCCTGCTAACATGATTTCAAACCTCTGGCCTCTAGAATTGGGAGGGAAACACACACACACACACACACACACACGTCTGTTGCTTCATGCCAACCAGTTCGTGGGGATTAGGTAGGGCAGCCCCAGGAGATGAACACAGATGAGTCTGGAAGGCGGCAGGGGTGAGGGCATGGCTGCAGACGTGACATGCAGGGTAGAAACGGAGCTAGATGTCTATAGACACATAACGCGCTGTGGCTGCGGACACAGAGACAACACGGACCTCGAGGGAAGCCCCGATGAAGGCACAGAGCCAGCCCGGGCTGACTGTGGGCTGCCACCAAAGCGAGGCCACAGCTGATGTCACCCGCACAGCCTCCCCCAAAATGCCTCGCAGCTGAACCCGCGAGGTTTTCTGGAAAATCCTAAACAGTCTGTAAATTGTTTTCATGCCCCCAGCAAGCCCACTCGTTCCTGGCTTCTAGATAATCATTTTGTCCCCCGCCCCCCCAAAATGTAAAAACAAAACCCTTTCCCGGACTGTTTGCAGGTTTCTTGCTTTTTCTTTCTCATTTCTTTTTATTTTTTTTAAATGTTTTTTTAATGTTTATTTTTGAGAGAGAGAGAGAGAGAGAGAGAGAGCGCGCGCGCGTGAGTGGGGGGAGGGGCAGAGAGAGAGAGAGACACTGAATCTGAAGCAAGCTCCAGGCTCTGAGCTGTTATCACAGAACTCCAGGCAGGTCTCAAACTCACGAACCATGAGATCATGGTCACACTTAACCCACTGAGCCACCCAGGGGCTCCTCCTTTCTCATTTAAATCCTGTTTTGGGAATGCAAACTGGTGCAGCCACTCTGGAAAACAGTATGGAGGTTCCTCAAAAACCCAAAAATAGAACTACCCTACGACCCAGCCGTTGCACTACTGGGCACTGATTCACGGGATACAGGGGTGCTGTTTCGAAGGGACACATGTGCCCCCATGTTTCTAGCAGCCCTATTGACAATAGCCAAGTACGGAAAGAGCCCAAATGTCCATCGATGGATGAATGGATAAAGAAGATGTGGTATATATACACAATGGAGCATTACTCGGCAACCAAAAAGAATGAAATCTTGCCATCTGCAACTACGTGGATGGAACTGGGGGGTATCATGCTAAGCGAGATTAGTCAGTCAGAGAAAGACACAAATCATATGACTTCACTCCTATGAGGACTTTAAAAGAGACAAAACAGATGAACACAAGGGAAGGGAAACAAAAATAATATAAAAACAGGGAGGGGGACCAAACAGAAGAGACTCATAAATTCTGAGAACAAACCGAGGGTTACGGGAGGGGTTGTGGGAGGGGGGGTGGCTAAATGGGGGAGGGGCATTAAGGAACCTACTCCCGAAATCATTGTTGCACTCGATGCTAATTTGGATGTAAATTAAAAACAATAAAAAGGGAAATAAAAAAAAGTCCTGTTTGCCTTGGCGCTTGATAGTGGTCCAGTGGCCACCTCCCTCCTCTCCACGTGCGCATAACTGTCTTAGAATCGGGGCTTTGGAGCCCAGGAACGAGGAGAGAGCCAGAAAGGGCTAGAAGAGAGGGCGGGCGGGGCCAGTAAGGAAGGAATGGAGGGGAGTGTGCGCACTGCCATCTAGGATCCAGCAGCCTTTACAGCAGCTTCACGCTCCGGAGAAACCGCCCCACGTGCGTCAAAGGGCAGCTGTGGGAAAGAGACCCCTGAAAACTCCTTTCAACATCCCTGTCTTCCTGATGGGAAGACTGAGGCCCAGACGGAAGGGGCAACAGAAAAGCGTGAGCCCCAAATGCTTTGAGTCAAGATTAGTTAAAATTGGTAGGTGAACCAAGTTACACAAATTAGAAATATGTGTTCCTGGGGCGCCTGGGTGGCTCAGTCGGCTAAGCACCCGACTTCGGCTCAGGTCATGATCTTGTGCTCTATGAGTTTGAGCCCCGCATCAGGCTCTGTGCTGACAGCTCAGAGCCTGGAGTCTGCTTTGGATTCTGGGTCTCCCTCTTTCTCTCTCCTCCTCCCCTACTCGTGCTCTGTCTCTCTCTCAAAAAGAAACATTAAAAATGTTTAGTTTTTTGTTTTTTTTAAGTAGGCTCTACATCCAATGTGGGGCTTGAACTCACGACCTTGAGATCAAGGGTCATGTGCTCTACCAACTGAGCCAGCCAGGTGCCCCCCGGGGAAATTACTTTCTAAGAGTTGCCTGTTAAGAGGAGGAAACCAGCCGGCCCTGGTGTTGGGGGTCCTTGAAGGCCTTCCCTCAGGGAGGATGGAGTGAGGTGGGAGGGAGCCCACGGGACTCACCAGGTTGTCATCCACCCAGGGTCTCTGCAAGGCCAGGGGGAGCGGTGTTCCTGAGCTGCCTGACTTCCGTCCCCCAATGTCTTCATCCTATGTCCCTGTTTGTTTTTTTAATTAAAAAAAAATTTGTTTAACGTTTATTTTTGAGACAATGCGAGAGACAGAGCGCAAGCAGTGGAGGGGCAGACAGAGGGAGACACAGAATCTGAAGCAGGCTCCAGGCTGTCAACCCAGAGCTGGACGCAGGGCTTGAACTCACGAACCGTGAGATCATGACTTGAGCTGAAGTCGGACGCTTAACCATCTGAGCCACCCAGGCGCCCCCTACATCCCTGTTTTTAAGCGCATGCCTGTTTTGGTTTTTGCAAATGCCGGCCCCATGTGTTTATTTTTTTATCATGGCGAAATACACATAAAATTTACTGTGTAAGCCATCTTACTTATGTTATTATTTTTTTAAATTTTTATTTATTTTGGGGGGGGGCGGACAGAGAGAGAGAGAGAGAGAGAGAGAGAGAGAGAGAGAGAGGAGAGAGAATCCCAAGCAGGTTCCGTGCTGTCAATGCAGAGCCCAACGTGGGGCTTGATCCTACAAATAGATCATGACCTGGGCCAAAACCCAGAGTGTCCGGGACCCTTAACCGACTGAGCCCGCCAGGCGCCCCTCATGCAAGCTGTTGTAAAGTGCACAATTTGGGGGCACCTGGGGGGCTCAGTCGGTTAAGAGTCCGACTCTTGGTTTCGGCTCAGGTCACGATCTCATGGTTGTGAGCTGGAGCCCCGCGTCGGCTCGAGGCTGGACGTGGAGGCTGCTTACGATTCTCTCCGTCTCCGTCTGCCCTTCCCCGGCTCACCCGGGTGTGCGCTCAATCAATCAAGTGCACGATCCGCACGCGTTTAGTACATTCAGAATGTTATACAACTATCAGATCTTTCTACTTCCAAAGCATCCCCTGGCCCAAAAGAAACCCTGCCCCATTAGCAGTCACCCCCGTCATCCCCTCCCCGAGCCCTGGCCACCCCCAATCTGCTGTCTCCAGGGACGTACCTGTCCTGGGCATTTCCTACTACTGGGATCCTACTGGGTGTGGCCTTCTGTGTCTGACTTCTTTGCTTAGCGTGCTTTCAAGGTTCACGTCGTAGCTCGTGTGGAAACTCTGTGCCTTTTAGTGGCCGAGTTCATAGTTCCCGGTCCGGATCCACATTTTGTTCACCCGCCCACCACCGATGGCTGTTCGCCTTGTGCCGGGCTTTTGGCCACTGTGAACAGTGCTGCTGCGAGTGTTCGTACACGAGCGTTTGCGTGAACACCTGTCTTCACTTCTTTCGCACAGTCACCGGGCAGTGGGGCTGCTGGGCGTCAGGAGCTGCTAAGCCCGTTCCCAGAGGCGCCGTGACAGTCCTGCTTTACCCCCCCCTGCCCCCCCAGCAGTGTCTGAGGCTTCCTCGAGCTCCCCAGGACCCTGGAAGGTTCATCCTGAGGTAGACCCTCACACTCCACACACACCCCCCCGCCCCCCGCCCCCTGCCCCCTTCCTGGCCACCGCTTCCACCCACATTCATTTTCAAGTTCCTCAAGCTGGCTCCTCTCACCCTTTGGGCCTCTAGCCTTGTGGTTGTTAACTCTGGATTTAGGCAGACCTGCGGCTCAAATCCTGACTCCGCTGCTGGGTGCCCTGAGGCGAATGGCTCCACCTCTCTGTTTCCTCAGCTGGTATACACAGAAGGCTGTGGCTGTGGAGAAGCAGGGCCATGCCAGGAGGAGAGAAATCTGGGGCACGGATCACGGCAGTGACTCGTTCTCAAGCAACACTCGTTCTCATCCACACTGTGCCGGGGGCTGTTCCAGCACTGAGGACACAGCTGTGGACAAGACAGAAAGCCCTTGCCCTTGGAGGCCAATGCTCTAGTCGGGACACAAGCCACAAGCGTGAGCAGCAAACGTTGGACAGTATGTTGGATGGTGGCGAGGGTGGGGCACTGTCACCGTTTCAGTTGGTACAATCAGAGCAGACTTCTCTGAACAGAGACTGAAGGACAGGGGGGAGATATTTAAGTAGGTGAGAAAGAGCACCGTGGAAAAGGACAGAACAAATGCAAAGGCTCTGAGGCAAGCGTGCCTGGAAGGTTCCAGAACACCAAGGAGCCCTGTAGGAACCTGGCTTTTACTGAGATGGGAGCTACGGGAGGGTTATGAGCAGAGGGCCCCACAGGCGCAGCGTGTGGTGGTTGGGGAGCGGGGGCGATCTGTCACTTTGGCTGCTGAGCACCTGATGTCCCCTGACATCAGCACATCCCACCCACCCTGTGCTGTGGGGGCCAATAAACTTTCCTTGTCCCTGGTGGCCAGAGCTTGAGCCTATGACCTAATCATGCCTGTGACAGATGGGGGTTGGGGGAAAGGGAGGCGTGAAGGGGAAGAGAAGACAGCTTGAAAGGAACCAAGAGAAAGAGAAACACCCAGGTGCTGTCACCTCCTAGTCTCAACTCTGTCCAACGGGGCAGCTGCCTGAGTCCACTGCGGCCAGCGGGGGTGGGAGGCTTCTCCTTTGCAGCCAACCCCCAGTCCGGCGGGCCCTCCTCAGGTAGTGAGGTATCTTAGGGGCCTCTCATTCACGCCCATGACTCCAGGGGCCCCACCTTTGTTCCTGCTCAAACCCCAAGACCTTCCAGTGGCCTCTGACATGACCACAGGTCACGGTGTCTACCCCTGACCTCAATGCCTCCCCCCTCCACCACCCCTGTGTGCCTCCCGTGTCCCCAGCTCGGGGACCCTGACCGAATCTCTAACCAGAATCTCAGCATCTGCAGCCCTGTGTCTTAATTACTTGTTTTCGGGCATCTATTGGTCAAACTCCTTTTCAGAATTTAGACATTGGTGAGTTTTCTGTTGTTCAACTAACTGCCTTGAACCTCCGCAGACCTCATATACATCTGTCCCTACTGATTCCTTAAAATTTACAGACTTACTGGGGCGCCTGGGTGGCTCAGACAGTTAAGTGTCTGATTTTGGCTCAGGTAGTGATCTCACAGTCTGTGAGTTTGAACCCCACATTGGGTTTTTGCTAACAGCTCAGAGCCCGGAGCCTGCTTTGGATTCTTTGTCTCTGTCTCTCTGTCCCTCCCCTGCTCGTGCGCTCTGTCTCTCTCTCTCTCAAAAATAAATGATTAAAAAACAAACAAACACTTATGGACTTCCTGAGATCTTCCCCCAACAACACATCTCTCCTCTGTCCTTCCTGCTGTCACAACCCCACCTCTGTCATGCTGATGTTTACAGCTTTAGTTCCTGCTGTGGATGTATCTCCTGATGTTGCTCACTGGATCACTGGATCTTCCCATATTCCTTGCAGCCTCTCCTGAATTGGTTTCTCTTTTCATTTAAAAAACTCCTCTCGGGGGCGCCTGGGTGGCGCAGTCGGTTAAGCGTCCGACTTCAGCCAGGTCACGATCTCGCAGTCCGGGAGTTCAAGCCCCGCGTCGGGCTCTGGGCTGATGGCTCAGAGCCTGGAGCCTGTTTCCGATTCTGTGTCTCCCTCTCTCTCTCTGCCCCTCCCCTGTTCATGCTCTGTCTCTCTCTGTCCCCCCCCAAAAAATAAATAAACGTTAAAAAAAAAAATTAAAAAAAAAAAAAAAAAAAAAAAACAACTCCTCTCGTAGCCACTCAGAGAAACGGAACACCCCACATCCAAGAATAAACTCCAAAGAGACCCGAGATCCAGATGTAATATATGAAGCTGTACAAATATTAGAAGAAAGCCATGGGGATTTCTGTGAGACCCGGGTGTAGAGAAAGTTCTAACCCTGACTCACAATGCAGAGACAGTAAAAGGAAAACCAATACATTTGATTTCCTCAAAACAAACTTTTGCACGGCAAATGCACCCCAAAGTCTAAAGGGAAAAGATTGGGATATAAACTGAAATATGGTTAAGACTTAGAAGTTTTATGTTCTGGGTAAAATTTTAGCACAATAAAGAGAGAGAGAGAGAGAGAGAGAGAGAGAGAGAGAGAGAGAGAGAGA
>NW_024412451.1:3081030-3109108 GCF_014898765.1 Herpailurus yagouaroundi | reverse complement strand
AGAGAGAGAGAGAGAGAGAGAGAGAGAGAGAGAGAGAGAGAGAGAGAAAGACCAGGAGGAAATTATTTGCCAACATATTTGACAAACACATCGTCTTTCGGCACGTCCCTTCCATGCTGTTCTAGCTAGAGATTCACAACCAGAATCTCATGAAGAAACACCAGACAAACCCCAGTAAACATTCTTTACAGGGCAGGATGGGGGAAGGATCGTATTCGTCGTGTCGATGTCATCGAAGACCAAGAGACTGAGGGAATATTCCAGATTGAAGAAGACCAAAAAGAGGACAGCTAAGTACAACACGGGGCATGACTGGGTCAGCCAACACACATGGATATGTACACAGCGGGTGGCCGTTAAGTACACACATCCCATCGCTGTGAAACTGAAGTTCCACAGTAAGTGAAGTGGGGTGAGTGGTGGCTACGTGTAGTGTGGGTCTGTGAGGATAACCTTATTCTTGTAAGTTTATTTTTATTTGAGAGAGACAGAAAGAGCAAGTTGGGGAGGGGCCGAGAGAGTGGGAGAGAGAGAATCCCAAGCAGGCTCTGGGCCATCAGCACAGAATCCAGGGCGGGGCTGGAGTTCATGAACGTGAGATCGTGAGATCGTGACCTGAGTGGAAGTCAAGAGTTGGAGCCTGACCAAGTGAGCCACCCAGGCACCGCTCCCCACCCCCCACCCCTGGCCCTATTGAGAAAACCCTTATTCGTAGGAGAATCACACAGAACCACACCAGGGTAAAGGCCCATGACGTATGTGCGCTATGCAACTTTCTCCCAAGTAGCTCAGGGACAAAACGGTGCGCGTGCACACAACACACACACACATAGTGTCAAGCCCACGGCACCCAATGGTTTGTGCGTAGGTGAATCTAGGTCAAGGGTATACAGGCGTGTTTGCACTTCTCTTGCAACTCTTTGTTAAGCTTAAATTTGTTTCCAAATAAAAGGTTAAAAAAAAGGAAAAAAAGGAAAGAAACCAAGCAGGATTTCATGAGGAATGCCAGTAATACACAATCTAGAATCGAGCCATCCTTAACATATAAAGCCAGGAAGCAGACACATGAAAGAGCTAGCTATGGGCCTCTTTCCACAGGAAAAACTGCATCTCTGGGCTTAAAGTTAATTCTGGCATCTTGAGCTCAACCAAGAAAACCTACTTTGAATAATCAGGCATTTGCATAAACAAATGCATTTATTTCTATTTCCCTGCCCCCTCGCATCTGGGTCGGCCTTAGGGGCTTGACGGCAGGCAGAATGCGGCGGCAGCGACGCAGGGCAGCTTCCGAGACCAGCTCACAAAGACGTGTGGGCTTCCACCTGGACCCGTGGGGTGGGCTCCGCCCCGTGGGACCCGGCCACCATGCCGCGAGAAGCCCAAGCCACGTGGAGGCCGTGTGTGGGTGGTCCAGTGACAGGCCCCAGCCGGCAGCCTACACCGGCGGCCAGGCCTTGGAATAAGCCACCTCGGACGTGCAGCTAGGCTGGTCTTCGGGTGACGGCAGCCCCAGATGTCACCTGACCGCAAATGCCTAAGACTTCAAGTGGAGAACCGCACAGCCCAGCCCCGTCAACCCACAGAACCGAGGCAAACACATGGGCGTCTAAGGCCAGTAAGTTGTTTGTTGCACAGCTGTGCAATAAAGGACTCACCTTGCCCGAAGAAAGGTTTGGCCCTTGCCCAGCTCCCGGGAGGGGATCTTGAAGCCCTGGGAATGTCCTCCCTGATGAGGGTCTTTGTTTACCCAGGGCTTTGGGCCACTCAAGGTGGCCTATACTTACATGTGATTTGTGTTTGGGGACCCTGGGACACGGGACATCAGCTTGTGTCTCCCGAGACTAGGGTCAGTCATGGGGGTGAGGCAGTGAACACGACCAACCCCAATAAAGCCCCTAGACACCAAGGCTTGAGCGAACTTCTATGCTGGGTGACTCTACCACGTGGAGGACACCTGTGGGCTCCAGGCCGGTCCCTCCTGATCTCCCTCCGTGCGCCTCTTGTCTTTGCGGATTTTAATCTGGGCTGTAATAAACTGGAACCATGATAACTTTTCTGAGTCCCGTGAGTTCTTCTAGCACAGTATTGAACGTGAGGGGCAGCCTGGGGACTTCTGACTGCAGCTCTCAGCGACCCAAAGCCCCAGCGCGCCTGCAGAAGGCAGCTTCTCAGCAGGCGGGATCCCCCCCGCAGGCCTGCAGGCCTCCCACAACACCGCCCATGGGACACCCCTGGGGTCGGCAAACGGGGATTCACGCCTACCTTCCTCGAGATATTCTAACCCCCAGTGCTCGGCCCCCAGGAAGGGCATTCATATGCCACGATGCTGACTTCCTTCAGAGAGAGGACCCTACCGCGGGGCCTTCCCAGATGTCACTGTGGAATTAGCAATGCCATCTGCTCATCTCTGCCCTGGGGGAGGCAACCCAGGGGGTCAAAGTGCTCACAGGACTCAACCCTCCTACTGTTGTCACCTGCCCGTAGACAATACCCCAGGTCTACATCTCCCTGGAAAATGGTGGGTCCAGAGGAGTTCAAACCTGAAAACAGGCCTCTCTCCATAGGCCCAGGGCCAGGCAGAGCAGCTGGGGTAAGATTCGATATTAATCTTTGATGGAGAAGGAAAGCAGAGCGGTAGACGGTACCTCTGGTCTTCCTTGGTGGGGGAGTCGGCTCCATCGGGTGCTGCAGGAACCAGGGTGGGGTCTGCCCTGGCGGGCTGTGCGCGACAGAAGGCAGGCTGCAGACCCAGCACACACTCACTGACAGGATCTTCGGTGGGGGGGAAGGCGGGGGAGGCGGGAAGAACGAGTCTCCTCCAGCTTCTGCTCCCGCCGGGCCTCGCCGGCCCAGCCGGCGCTGTTCCCCGGAGCGCACCCTGTACCGCTGCCCGGGGCTCTCCCTCCCAGGCGGCAAGGGTGGCAAGTCGCTCCCTCAAGAGCCCACCGTGAGGGCAGACACTAGGGCAGCTGGGCTGGTCGAGCCCCCAGCCCCAGGGCACCCCAGGGCACCCCAAGGAGGTGGGAGATGAGGGGGGTGGAGCTTCGAACCCCCCCCACCACCCCTCTGGATGATGTGGTCATCCCAATCCCAGCAGCTCCACCATCTGAGACAAGCTGACTTACAATAATGACTTTATTTTAACATATTTAATTACAGACATAAAATAGCTGGGGAAGGGGGTGAACCCCAGCCTAGCCCCGTCTCGGGGCCGCCAGGAGGGGGAGACGCAGGCGAGGCCTCCCTGATGACCCTCCTTCTGGGGGGGGGTCTTCCTATGGCGGGGCCCTATTGCTTCAGGGGGGAGGGGCCATGCAAACGAGGGAGGCGGGGATGCCTCTGGGCCCCGCCCACCCCACCCGCAGCGGCCTCCCTCCGCAATGCCCGGACGTGCCCCAACCCTGGCCTCTCCACCTCCTTTCTCTTTCTCCAGGGAGCGGACCCTCTGGCCGGCCCCCCACCCCCTCTGCAAACCTAAAGGGGAATAAATACAAACTTTACAAAGTAAAAGGGGGTCCAACGTTGCCCTGGGCTGGGCCTGGGGTCAGATGGGGAGCAGGCCCTGGGATGCGGGCCTCACATCACATCATCCCTAACTGCAGCAGCGTGCTGGCGTAGGCCATGGGCTTGACGTCGGGATGAGGCTGGGACACGAGAGCACACACGGCAAGGGAGAGAGAAACAGGGCAGCTTCAGGGGGGTTGTCTGAACACCAGATGCAGAGACCAGCCCTCCCCCCAAGAGCTGCTGAGCACTGCACTCTGTCCTTGACTGGGCCTCAGCCTTGTGCTCCCCAGGCCAGGGACAGCAGGGGACAGAGGGGGTGACTCACCACTGCTGTGAACTGGTGGAACTGGGGCCGCAGGTCAGAGCCCCGGAGGTGGATATAGGAGGCTTTATTCCCCATCTGGTCACTGTGGGGACAGGGGCAGAGCAGCTGGTCAGGGGTGGGGAGCAGGGGGGAAACACAAGGAAGGGCTGGGGAGGGGCCTGGAGGGAAGTGACCCAAGGAGGCTGGATGGCAGAAAGTCCCAGTGAAGAGGGAGACACAGACGGACAGAGCCCATCAGAGACACTGACAGAAGCGGAGTCAGAGACGTTGAGAGCAGAGAGAGAGGCATGGACACAGACAGCTCCAGACACAGAAGTGAGAGAGGCCAACTGGGAAAGGCAGGAATCCAGGGGAAAGGAGGGGGGCCCAGGAGGTTCAGGTAGGAGGGGAGCAGAGGCGGAAGGGGAAGCAGGGGACAGGTGGGAGGCACATGCGCCCCCACGGAGGCAGGACGCTTGCCAAAGCCTGGACTCTGACCCAAGCACACCCTGGCTCTAACCACCAAGAAACAGAGGATAGAGGAACATGGTGACCGGCACCCGCAGGGTGTAGGCGGCCTGGTCCAGAGCACAGGCAACTCTGGGGGACAAGGGGCCTGGTTTCTTCAACCAAAAGCCTACAAGTGACAGGGGAGGAGGGACAGGGAACCGAAAGACCAAGAATGTGTCCCGTTACTCGGAAGAAATCAAACCAACAAGAGCCATTTTTGAGAGACACGAGGAAACGGGACTCTGCGTTCAGGTGATCCCATCTGACACTTGACAGAGTGACAGTGGAATTCCGGTTGCACGAAAAGGTTCAGGGGCACCAGGGGGTGTCGGAGCACGGAAGCGGTGATGCCCAGGGTGGGGGTGGCCGGAGGCCGGCCCGGGTTGGCAACTGCTGAACCCGGGTGACGAGGACGTGGGTGTTCCTTGTACGATTTTACCTGCTCTCGTGTGTCTCTGAAACTTTCTACCGCAAAAAGTTAAAGGAAAAACCAGCAACACAAGCAACAGCAGGTGGGGAAGGGAGGCCCGGATGGGTCGGAGGCGGGACCCACCAGTAGTTGGGGGCGGAAAAGACGGTGACGCAGCGGCCGCCATGTGCCACCTCGTAGCCCTCGGCCTTGACCTCGTGGCTGCGGATGATGTAGTCCAGGTGGTTGTCCTCCAGGAAGGCCTTGGTGACGTCGGGGCCAAACTGGCAGCTCACGCCCCGCTTGCTGACTGAGCGTCCATTCTGGAGAGACAGGGGGCTCAGGGTGCCGCCCGCCCCACCCCCTCTGCCCACAGCCCGCACCCGCCGGCCCAGCCTGGGGAACACTGACCTGCGGCTGTGGGTCTGACCAGAGCAGGTCGCACATGGGACCTGGGTGGGGGAAGGAGAGGGGACATCAGCGCAGTTGGGCTGGAGGCCGGGCAGGGGCAAGTGAAATGGGGTTCTGAGCCCCGTGACTGCCCCGCCAGATCCAGCCAATGTATTACGGCCCCGCAGGGGGAGGACCCTTTAACAGTGCTATTCGGATCACACCCCTCTGCTACTCAAAGCCTTCTGGGGCTCCTGCTGCCCTAGGAACAAAGCCCAAGCTCCTCCCCCAGGCCTCTGAGGCTCTGCAGGGCCTCATCAACCCCCTTTAAGTACATCCCCACTCACCCTAAAACCACTGCCCTGCCAGCTGTTCCTCCCGTGTGCGAAGCTCACACCTGCCTCAAGCCCCTCTGTGCTTGCCCGGGGCAATTCTGCGTGGCGGGTGCCTCCTTCCCAGTCAGTCCTTGGTGTGACTCCCTAGAGAGGCCATCCAGACCCCCAGCACCCCACCCTCCCCATGCCCTGTGCAACACTTCCCACAGTCGTCGTGTGTGTGTGTGTGTGTGAGTACTCGGCCACCTGTCCTCACTAGCACGGGAACTCCGGTACGTCACTCTCCAGAACTCACAAACAAGTGACCAGAGCGCGCCCCACGTGGTGTGCGAGAACACTCCCTTGCAGGCACAGCCCCGTGGGGAAGTGCGCCAACCCGAGTCACAGGCGAGGACGCAGAGGCTCAGCCCTACCATCCTCGCCAAGGGCAGGAAGCCCACGCAGGAGGTGCCGCGGCCCCGGGAGGGAAGGGGCTGTCACCCGGCCCACCACCCTCACCTGAATCCGGGGGCTGCCGGTTCCGCTCAATCTTCCTGATGTCGTCCAGGGTGACGCCATCTTCACTGAACAAGCCCCCGTGCATGATCTGGGGTGTAGTGCGGGGACAGCTGTGTGAGCGGAGGCACCGGCCACACCCCAACCCTCCAGCTCGCTTCAGGGCGGCCCTCGTGGGCGTGGGCGCGGGCGCGGGAAGGGGCCCGAGGGGTCCCGCCTGCCGCCCTCACCAGCACTTTGCCGTTGATACACTGGGCCAGCGGGAGCCACTCGAACACCTCGCTGAAGAGTTCGTACATCTGGGCTGTGTATTTGGCCTTCACTTCGCCCTCGAAGCCATAGATCTGGTTCATGTTGTCCGTCTCATGGTTGCCTGGCCAGGAGCAGAGCGAAGTGGTCAGCACCCCCTGCACGGGCACCCCCGGGCCCGGGTCCAGGGGCCTGAGGCCAACAACACACACGCACGCCAGAAACCCAGTGAGGTGGAGACACTGTTCTTAGCCCCTTCTCTGAGAGGCACACACTGGGCAGGTGGCCACAAGGCCTAGGCCTGGCCCAGCCTAGAGTGACCATGGGTATGTCCCTTGCCCCCTGGGCCCTGGGCTCCTTTCTGGAGAACCTGCGTGCCTTCCAGGCTGGAAGGGGGCAGGTCGGAACAAAAAACAGGCCCCTCCAAGATGCCTGCCGTGGGCCCGCCCCTCGCTGTGCCTCTAACTTCCCGCACACCACCTCGTTCTGCCCTCCCGGGACTCCCAGGGCTCGGGGCAGACAAGGAAGCTGCCCGGGCCCCCGTGTCTGCCGAGTCTGCCGAGTCTGCCGAGTCTGGCATCATCAACTCTTTTGCTGGGGCTCGCTCTTCTCACCTCCCGCAGGGAAGCCCACAGCAGACAGTCACTGAGCACCTACCATGTGCCGAGGGCTGACGCTCAGGTCCCCGGGAGCCCCCAACCCAGCCCAATTCCCCACCTCTCAATGGAGCCCCCAACCCGGCCCCATTCCCCACCTCTCAATGGAGCCCCCAGCCCAGCCCCATTCCCCACGTCTCAATGGAGCCCTCAACCCAGACCAATTCTCCACCTCTTAATGGACATGTGCCCCTGCCCACCCACCCCACCCCCCCGCCCCCCAGTGGCCCTTGTTCCCTGGTGAGCTCATCTTGCACCAGGCCACACTGACCCCAAACCTTCCTGCCACCCAAGCTCACCTCGAAGCAAGTGAAAGTGATCTGGGTACAGGAGCTTAAAGCCAAAAAGGGTGAGGATCACTTCTACGGAGAAGGAGCCGCGGTCCACAAAGTCGCCATTAAATATCTGCTCTGCTAAGGAAAACAAGGAGTGGGGGGGCACTGCTCCTTCCCCAGCCTCCCCATGTCCCACGGCTCCTGCCGGTGCCACCCTAGGAGTGGGGATGTCAGCGGGGCTAGGGGATCTGGGCTGTGGTCTTCTTCCTTGCTGTTGGCTCTGGCTCAGCCGCCCAGCCTCTTGGAGCCTCAGCGGGATGGTCCTGACATCCCCAACCTCACCAGTTTCTCAGGGAAGTGGACGGTGGAGGGTGACATGAGGTGGTCAGTCTGCCATAGGGGCAACGGAACATGGACCGTCCCACCCGATATTCACAGGCCTGGTGGCCATTCATCAAGCAACGGTCATCACATCAGCAATCACTTACACAGCTCTTCACACAGATGAACCCATTTACCCGTCTCAACAACCCAGTGAGTCAGACCCCATTATCCCTATTTTGCAAATGAGGAATCTGACGCACCAAGAGGTGACGTCACTGCTATGGTCACGCAGCTGGGGAGTGGCAGTGCCTGGGGCCGTTGCGTGTCTGATCTTGTAGCAGCCCCATTTCAAGATGAAGAGAGGCTGGGGCCCAGAGGGACTGAGCCACATGCCCCGGGCACACAGCGCAGGGGGACCTGCCCTGGCCGCTCTGACGCTGGCTGGCCACTCCACCCACATCCCCGTGCCTGAGCGACTGTTCAGGCTTCTCCCTTCGCGGGTTCCCACTGTGCTCTCTGGCTGCGGTGCCTCCCCGAAAGCCAGGCGGAGGGACAGGGAGGGTCTGCTCTTCTGAGGAAGGATACATAGGGGTTGGTCTCCGAGGGTAAACCGTTGAGCTCAAATATATTGAGGAGGTCATAGAACTGGCCGTGGGTGTCCCCGCACACCGTAATCTTCTCTGTCTGGAAGAAAAGAGGCCACCGGAGAGGGAGGGGCCCAGAGAGAGACGTGGGGAGGGGGCAGGGGTGAGGGGAGGGGCAAGAGGTCACGGCAGACCGAGAAGAACCATGCAACAGACACAGGCAGGGGACACAGAAATGAAAAGGGTGGGACAGAGACCAGGAGAAGAGAGGGACATCCAGGGGAGAGACACAGGGTAGGGGGAGAGGGAAGGCAGACCAAGCCAGGTGGGCCTGTGAGTTTCTGAGCTCCACAGCCCCTCCCCAGCCAGGGAGCCCCCCACCTCCAGCCCGTCCACACACCGCCCCACGGCACGCACCTCTTTAAGCGTGGTCTCCACGAGTGTGCTCAGCTTGGAGAGGACCTCTTTGACCTGTACCAGAATCTGGAAGGCAGGGTGGGCTGTGAGTGGGGCCTGGGGGAGGGCCTGCTGTCCGCCCGGGCCCCGGAGAGCCTGGGCTGACCAAGAGACACTGCCGAGCGGAGGGTGAGGGAGAGGCAGGCGAGGAACGGGCAGCAGAGGCCAGACAAGTGAGCGCTGGCAGGAGCCACAGCATTTAAACGTTAGAATTACTGGGGCGCCTGGGTGGCTCAGTCGGTTAAGCGACCGACTTCGGCTCAGGTCATGATCTCGCGGTTCGTGGGTTTGAGCCCCGCGTCAGGCTCTGTGCTGACAGCTTGGAGCCTAGAGCCTGCTTCGGATTCTGTGTCTCCCTCTTTCCCTGCCGCTCCCCTATTCTCTCTCTCTCTCTCTCTCTCTCTCTCTCTCAAGAATAAATAAAAACATTACAAAATTTAACATTTGTTTTAATGTTTATTTATTCTTGAGAAAGAGAGGGACACATAGTGTGAGCGGGGAAGGGGCAGAGAGAGAGGGAGACACAGAATCTGAAGCAGGCTCCAGGCTCTGAACTGTCAGCACAGAGCCCAACATGGGGCTCGAAACCATGAGCGAGATCATGACCTGAGCTGAAGTCGGACGCTCAACCGACTGAGCCTCCCAGGTGCCCCAAAACATTAAAAAAATTGAAACATTACGATTATTATTTTTTTTAAAGCTTATTTGAGAGTGAGGACATAAGTGAGGGAGGGGCAGACAGGGAGGGACAGAAAGAGAATCCCAAGCAGGCTCCACACTGTTAGCACGGAGACCATCTTGGGGCTCGAACTCACGCACTGTGAGATCATGACCAGAGCTGAAGTCAGACGCGTAACCGACTGAGCCACCCAGGCGCCCCTAAACATCAGTGTTATTTTACACGGAAACAGAGATTCTGGGTTCCTCTTAAGATAATCAGCATCATGAAGAAACATAGATGAATCCAGATGTGGCACATTTCATAAAACAACTGGCCTGGACATGTCTAAAATGTGTCGTGAAAGAGTCTCCCCAAAAGGGCAAGAAACTGTTCTAGATGAAAGGAGATAAAAATGCAGTATTTGATCCGTCAATGGATTCTGGATTTTGAAAAAAACCAATAACACAGGGGCGCTTGGCTTGGCTCAGTCAGCGGGGCATGGGATTCTTGATCTTGGGGTTGTTTAGTTCAAGCCCCATACTGGGTACAGAGATTACTTAAAAACAAAAAACAAAACAAAACAAAAAAAACTTTAAAACAACAAACAAAAAATCCCACAAAAAAACCAAAACCACAAAACAGGTAATTTGGGGAAACCTAGGTAAGCTAAAGAGTTAAAGTATTTGTCTGGAAATGTAGATAATACTAGTTTTTGCTACGTGAAGATTAAAGATGACCTTGACCTTGTCATATAGATTTGTCAGTGTTTGCAGATTTTGTGGATGGCCTGTGGACTGTCTGCATTGGTCGGTATTACTTTATCAACGCTAAATTTCTAAGGTGAGACACCTGAACTGTGGTCACATAGAATATCCTGGTTTTAGGAGATACAGGTTATGATGCAACTTACTTCTGGCTCATGAAAAGAAAAGAAAACCAAGAAAAGAGAAGGAAAGAAAAAGAAGTGTGTGTGCATACACACACATCTGTAGAGAGAGAAAGTAAACGTGTCAAAATGTTAATTGGTGCAACTTGGTGAAGGGGGCAAGAATATTAACTATACTGTTCTTTTTTCTGCAGGTTTGACAGTTTTCACAGGTAAGAGGTAGGGGGAAAACCCCCAAATGTTAAACAAAGTAGAAGGCGTCCACTTCTGGTCAGAATGGAGAAAGCTGTAAACTACGGTCATTCTTGCGCTAATGACAACAGGCCCCGAACCCACAAAATCCAATCTTACAAAAACCATCTGAGAGCCGAGCGTGCGCTCAAATCTAAATCAGTCAACGGCAGACAGCAACCTTCCCTGGGGCTTTTATCCTGGCAGCGCGGCAGGAGGGCAAGAGGCCAAGGGGCGCCGAGGCCCAGAGTGAGGGAAGCCGGCGGTATGTTGGTGACAGCGGACAGACCGGAGAAGCCCCCGCCTCTGAACGCCTCTTCCCTCACCTGCCAGCTTGCTACACGGCCATCGCGGAAGGCGGGGTGCAAGGCAGCACAAAAGTGGGGGCGGAACGGGAGAGCACAGAACTCCCCCGGCACACCAAAAATCTGGCCGCGAGGCTGAAAATCAGAGAGCTCTCCCACAGTTCCAGAAGCTGGAGACGTCACAACGTCAAGACATCCCTGGGATTTTGCCAGGGCTAAAGGGAGAGTCCCGACTCCAGTCTGAAAACACCGCAAGCCCGTGGTGGGCTAACTCCAGCAAAATGCCCGAGACGGCAGATCAGACGGACACAGCCCCTCGCGCCAGCGGCCCGATGGAAGAAAGGGCCTCCATCTTCCGTAGAAACTCCTTATTTAGCTCAGTCTCTACTGCTCTTTTGCACAAGATGTCTGGCATCCAACAAAAACTGATGAGACACGTGAGGAACAGACCACAGAAGCAGACCCAGAGATGACCCAGATGGTTACAATTACCAGAGACTTTAAAATAACTGTGACAAACGTGTACAGGATCTAGTGGAAGAGACGACATGCGTGAACATATGGGGCAGGGAGAGGAAAACTATTAATAAAAGTAACTAAATGGCAATGCTCGCCGTGAGAACGCAGCGTCGGGAATAAGGACCGCATCCGCACGGTGCTCGGCAGCGTCGGCTGCCGTGACCACCCTCCCCCTCGAGCCGCCCTCTGTGGCCGAGTCTGGGCCCCGCCAGCGCCGCGATGCTATCCTGGGCTCACAGGTGTGTGCAGCACCTGACGGGGCCTTACCTGGTAGGCGCATTTCCGGTGCAGTTTCTTCTGGTCCTTGTACCACTGCATGAGCTCCTTCATGAAGGTGACCGTCACCTTGCCATCCTCAAGCTTGGGCCCGCTGTACTCATCCTCAATGGCTGGGGTGAATGGGGGAGGTGGGGGACAAGACTCAGTGGCCACGGCCACCGTGAGGCCGAGAGGAGGCACGGGGCAGACAGGGTGAGAGGACGACGGAGGGTGAAGGTTCCTCTCCCCGGCCAGGCGCTTCCGTTCAGGCTGCCGTGCCTGGCCTCTCTGTGCAGTGCGCCCCCTCTTCCAGCACCCCCTCTCCCCGCTGCCTGCGTGGTTTTATAGCACTCGACACCGTCTAGTCCCCTCTCTCCCCACCAGGGCATCAGCTCCGCGAGGGCTGAGAGTATTTTATTCACAGCCGTACCCCCGGTGCCTGGAACAGCGCTTGGCACATAGCAGGCGCTCGATAATTATCGGTGGAACGAAGGACTGAATCATCTGAGCGCCTAGAGGACCTACACAAATCTGGCGGGGGCGGGGGGGGGGGGGGGGAGGGGGGGGGGCCGTGAGGGCAGGGCGCGCGGTACAGATGTCGCTAGGGAGCTAGGCCCCGATGGCGGGACGAGGGGCTCGTCCACCTCGCCTGAACCTCGGGAACCCAAGCCCCAGCGCTGGACTGTGGAGCTCCCAGGAATGCAGGAGCAACAGACGGCGGCCTCCCCTGCCTGCATCCCCCAGCGCGCACAGGGCCCGGAGAGGGCTTGCAAGAACGTGGAATGTTCTAGGCACCCAGGCCTGACTCACTCATGCTCTCGATGTCCAGTGAGTCCACAACGGAGCGCTTGTGCTCGTCGCCGGCGATGGCCCGCTCGAAGGCTTTCTGCTTCACAATCTTGTTGCACTCCTGGTACTTCATCTTGGCGTCCTTGTCGTGGGGCTTCACCTTCACCACCTGGGAGGGCCGGGGGAGGAGGGGGGGAGGGAGAAAAGAGGCATCAACGCCCAGGCACAGCCCGCCTGGCACAGAGGAGCAGACAGGACGGGGGGAACGCCGCGGCTGCCCGGCCCCGGGCTCCACGAACACGGAAGCCAGACCACTCGGCCTCCGCTGTACGTTGAGCGTCCGACTCTTGGTGTCGGCTCAAGTCATGATCTCACAGTTCATGGGTTCGAGCCCCACGTCGGGCTCTGTGCTGACAACGTGGAGCCTGCTTAGGATTCTCTCCCTCGCTCTCTGCCCCTCCCCCAATCTCTCTCTCTCTCTCTCAAAATAAATAAATAAACATTAAAAAAAAAAAATCTTAGCTCTGTCGTTAAAAGTGTCCCATCTGAGGAGCACGAGTTCAGCTTTAGGTTCCTCGTGGGAGCCACACCGGCCGAGGCTCACTTTACTGACGTTCCAGTCAATACCGAGTGGGGAGGGGATTAAGAGGAAAGGGGGGGCTGGGTCTATCGTGGCAATGAACAGCCCAGACCCAGCAGAAGAACCAAGGACTTGCTGGGGAACCTGGACTCCCTGAGCCTCAGTTTTCTCTCATCTATGAAAGGGGGGACGGGATACGCCCCACCTGGCAGGGCAGCTGGAAGGACAAGTAATGAAGACGGGGCTCAGCACACAGCGGCTAGCACCTAGCGGCGTCCCCTCAGTCTCCTCCGAAGGGCGGTCAAGACCACGGGCCACAGAGCCAGGCCGCCTGCTTCCAATCCCGGCCCTGCCAACCCTCGGTGGAGGAACGCCGGGCGGCGAGTCCCTCCCTCTCTACGGGAGGGAAGTTCTGACAGCGGCCCCGTCAGAGGGTGGCTGTGAGGGTCACAGGAGCGGACACGCACGAAGTGTGTGCAGCGCGCCATCAGGAGTAAAGTCCACACGGGCGTCGGCTTCTAGTCACGGCCCCTTTCCTGGGCCGCTGTGCTCGAAATGGGATCATACGCAATAAAGCCCCGGGCACATGACTCTGGGGTACAGTAAGTTCTCAGTAAAAGGAGCCTGTGCCCACCCCTCCCTCCACCTTCTATCCTGCTTTCTACAAACTCGGATCCTCCCAAGTTCAGCAGCAGACAGGGCTGGATCCGAATCCCGGCTCTGCTGCTTCGTCACCGTGTGACCTTTGGCAAGGACGTCACCCGTCCGGGACTCAGCTTAGTTATCTGTAACTGTGATTGCTCTGAGTGGACCCCGCCGGGCCTGCCCATTCTGCTGGCCACCCGAGGAGCTAGGTCCCTGCGGCTCCTGTGCTGGGGGCGTGAAGAGAAGTGTCAAAGCAGGCCCTCAAGCGTGGGGACGCCACCCCCGGGGAAAGCCTGGCAGAGTGAACCAGAAGCCTGTGCAAAGGCCCTTGCTAACCCCTGCGGGTCACCGTGGCTCATCCACCCCGGGAATGGGTGCACAGACCCAGTGGACGGCAGGAAGCCGGGCCGTGGCAGGCGACGGCTTCCTCCCTGACTGGGCAGGCTCACGCCCGGGTATCCTGCCAGGCCGCTCCACCTGGGGTGTAGGTGTGGCGCGAGGCCCGGGAGGGAGGCAGCACCCCCTGGAGTCCTTCCCAGTGGGGACAGGGTTTGAGTCCACACCCTGGGGTTAAGTCCAGGCCTGGCTTAAGTTATTGGCCTGGCACACAAGGGCCTGCCCACCCCTGCTTTCTGTTTGCCCGGCACCACCCGGCCAGACCGAACTCACAAGTGTCCAATGTGCCAGCTCCCTGTCACCTGGCACAGGCTGCCCCCTGGCCCAGAACACCTCACGTCCGTCTCCAACCCCTTCCTGGTTCCTCTCCTCCAGCTGTCAGCTCCGCTGTCCCCTCCTCGAGGAGCACCCCGCACCCCCCAGCTTGGGTCAGACACCCCTCTGGACTCCCACAAGCCCCTGGCTCACCTGCCCCAGCCGTAAGCACGGCTGGAGATGGCTCTCTCCCCACTGGAAGGCGGCCCCGCGAGGCTGCGGCTGCGTCCCAGGAGGGAATGAATCCCCCCCCCCCCCCCCCCCCCCCCCCCCCCCCCCGCCGAAAGGAAATGATGAAGCACTCAGCATTTCCCCTGGCCGGTCCCCTGCTCTCACAGAACTCGCAGGATGGCTGGAGGACGGGGACAAATACCAACAAGGCCGGAAAAAGAGGATCAGCAGCGGTAACAACACATGGCTCACTTCCTGAGCACCTACTATGTGCCGGAGCACGGCAAACTTGCTCCCTTTACCTGCAGAGCAGCTCTGCTGGGTGTTACCACAAGCCCCATTTGATGGATGGGGACTCTGAGGCCCAAGAAGCCAGAGTTCTGTCTTCTCCCTGCCTAGGATCCTGACTCCCGCCAGCACGGTGGGTGCTCCCTCCCTGCCCACCGCCACTCGGCCACTCGTCCCCACAGCACCTCGCAGGCCCTCCAGGGACGTACAGGGCCAGGCCTCCAGGGGCTGAAGGCAGGCCCTCCCCGTCCTGAGCCCCGCCTCAGCCTCTAGGACGAGGGCAGGGTGCCAGCACCCCTGCAGAGGGCTCCGTCGGCCAGAGTGCTCATTCCAGGCCCGGTGGCCGCTGCTATAGGACTCACTATGGGGCTGGGAAAGCGGAAGTGGCCCTGCTGGGCCTCCCTGCTCCCGCGGGGGGGGGGTCATTTGCTCCCGATTGGAGGGGCCTGGTGGTTCAGAACTCAACACTAGACTCTTCTGTAAAAAGTGATATGTGGACCGTGTCGGGGTCCATATCCTGACTGTGGTGTCAGTGTGGTCACGCCAGAGGTGCCGCGGGGGAAACCGGGAGCACGGGATCTCTATTCCTCCTTACCACTGCACGTGAAGCTACGACGCTCTCCAAAAGCTGTCTCTAGGGGCGCCTGGGTGGCTCAGTCGGTTGAGCATCGACCTCGGCTCAGGTCATGAACTCGCGGTTCTTTGAGTTCAAGCCCCGCGTCGGGTTCTGCTCGGAGCCTGGAGCCTGCTTCGGATTCTGGGATCTTTCGGATCCCTCTCTCTCTGCCCCTCCCCACCTCACGCTCTGTTTCTCTCTCTCTCTCAAAAATAAATCAGCTTAAAACAACAAAAAAAAGCTGTTTCTAGAAAGTGCCACCTTCAGCTGGGCTTGTTCACAGGCAAGACCCATAGTGCTCGAGCTAGTGGCACAGTAACACAGGTTCGCACGTGTCGGGTAACCAGGAACAGCTATGTTATGTGACGCCCCGAGCAGATCTGAGGGGCACTGAGTAGTCACACATATTCCCACCACTGCAGCAAAGCCTCCGGTCACCCGACGTGGAGGCACCAAGACCATCAATGACCTCTCGTCAGTTCAGGTCAGATTTTGCCACCAGATGAGTTGCCCGAACTTAACTACAACGGTGGCCTTTTCAGGACGTCCCGAGTTTGGAACTGAGGGTGAGGGACTGTCGTCCAGCAGCAAGAGCCGGGCCCAGGCTGAGCGTTCCTGACCTCAGGGGACCCACGTGACTACGCGTGGCGGGTCATTTGGATGACCTACCCTGCATAGATGACGAGCTGTGCCCCAGAGAGGGGCCGTGCCCATCTGAGGCACACGGAGAGCTGGAGGAGAGCCAGGTTCCTAGGCCAGGCACTGCACAGTGACAGCCGTAAGCAGGACACAAGGGTTTTCACCCTACAGGGCGACACCCTCTAGTGAGTTAACTGAGGTCTTACTCAGTGTCCCTTTTATTCATAATAAAGCAGAAGAGAAGAGGGCCCGCCGGAGTGGGGCTGAGCCACAGGAGGATGCCAGGCCGAGACGCTTCTGCCCGCTGCGTGCCTCCAGGGGCCAGGTGCTTGACTCTGGTACGAGACCGTCACTTCCTGGCTGTGGGATCTCAGGGAGCAAACTACACTCTGGGCCTCGGTTTCCTCATCTGTAGGTCGGGGAGAACAGTCCCCACACACAGGGTCGGCGTGACGACTCCGTTACGAGGGCAGGCAGGTCCCAGTCGCGCCCCGCCCACGGCGAGTACCGTGCCAGGCCTTAGCTGACTGCTCCCCCAACCGTGGGGACAGCCACACCTTAGGTGTGCGGGCACCTGCACGGGCTTGCAAGGCAAGACGCATTTCTGACTGACTGCGCTGGGCTATGCTGTGAGAAGAAACCCGAGGGCGAGCCGCACTGTGAACCAAACCCCCAAAATCCACGAAGCGGGGTGGGGACTGTGGGAGTCCCCCAGATCCAGCCAGGGCCCACACGACCATCTGAGTGCCAACCACAGACAGGAAAGAAGATGGTGGGGTGAGGGGGAAGGGCAGTCTTTCGACAAGAGGACCCAAAAATGGGACAGGGAATCCAGGAGCAAGGGTCCCTCTGAGAGTACTAACCTGAGATGAGGGGGTGGAAAGGGGAGACTGTTCCTACTGAGGGGCCCTGGAAGGGCCCACCAGCAGAGGGAGACACACGTGGGCCCCCCCCCCCCTGCCCGGGGCCCCTAACAAGGTCCTGGTACCTGCAAACAGCCCTTCCTGTGGGCCACGGGCTCCCCCCGCCCCGACACCCCCATGAGAAATGCCATCAAGTGTGCAGTGTGGGCAGGTCCCGCTGCAAAAGTACAAATCTCCCTGAATCGTCCCGAGAAGGCCCTGAGGTGGGCCCTTCTACAGATGAGGACACTGAGGGCAGAGAGCCAAAGCACTCCGGGCCACACGGCTTACAGCTGGGGTGTCCCGACCGTGCTGCCAGTACCAACTCCTACATTAGTGACCTTGAGGCTTTTGCCCATGACTCACAGTAAGGAATACGTATTTTATATCACACGCCTGTGTTTACATACATGAAAACGAGCTTTTCACAAATACGCACACCCACTTCCTCCGAATGAACCCTTGTTTTCTTCTCTACTCTATTTGATGAAAGACAGAGGTGCTGGTCTCAAACCATTAAACTGACTTCACAGCTCACTCACAGCTACAGGCAGGAACTCTAGGTTCAGGGCCCGATTCGGCCAGGAGATCCGGGAGGAGGGGTTTCCCCCTCTAGACCTCAGTTTCCTGCCTGCACAATGGACTGAATTCACGCATGTAAAGAGCTCACACAGAGCTGGGCCCACAGTGAGCGTGTGGATGAGGAAACTGAGGCTGAGAAAGGAAAGGGCCAGGCCACAGAGAGGCAGAGCCTCAGGCTTGTTATTCAACCAAGGTCACATCTTGGCTCCGCCTCCGAGGATGCCAGGATCTGAGAGCGGGCCTGAGGCTCCAGCAAGCATGTCCCCAGACAGCTCTGGAAGGGAGGAGGGCAGGAGGTAGAGACGGGAGGGCGAACTGCCCCAGGCTGGCCCCTCTGCCCGTTGCCCACAGAGCCCGATGAGATGTGGCAGTGTGGAGAGGCGGACAGCCTGCAGGCACATGGAGGGCCCACAAGGATCACAGGCTCGTGCGGGGACTCCCACGGCTGCTGGTGAAGCCACCACAGGGAAACAGGCTGTGACGATTTAAATGCTGAGCGTGGCCCCCACCTCAGTTTGGTCCCCAAGAGGCTGTGGATCCCCCTCACCTGCCTTCCATGGCATAAAAGGCCTGGGCAGAAGTTCCGACGTGGTTATTTCTACAAGACGGCCAGAACTGACCATCTCAGCCTCACAGAGTAGGCGGGGTTAGGCCCCTGCCTGGGCCAGAGCCACGAGAAGGGTCCTTCCCCCCCCCCGCCCCCCCGCCCCGGGGAAGACGTCCCTACACCTCTGGGCACGGTGAAGACTGGTACAGGCCTGTGCGCAAGCTCATCAGCCCTCCACCCTGCCCGGCTCTTCCAGGCCTCTCCCCGCACCGCGAGCCCTGCAGAGAAACCCTGCCCCCATCCAACCCTGAGTGCCCTCCCAGGTTACTCATTACTGGACCCTGCGCCCCAATGACCTCTACTCACACCACTTCGCCAGAGCCCCATGGCCACTCCGGAGGTGGCCACTCCTCTTGCCACAATTCTCCAGAGGAGGACACCAGGGGACAACAAGGGGAGGCTGGGCTGGGGAACGGCTTGGGACCCGAAGCTCGTAAGGACTCTGTTCTGGGGCTCCCTACACCATCCTGCCAGGGGGCACCCCACTCCCTCCTCCATTCTGACCCCAGTCTCTAAACTACCGCCTCTGGGGTGCCTGGGTGGCTCAGTCGGTTAAGCATCCGACTTCAGCTCAGGTCATGATCTCACAGTTCATGGGCTTGAGCCCCACATCAGGCTCTGTGCTGACACCTCAGAGCCTGGAGTCTGCTTTGGATTCTGTGTCTCCCTCTCTCTCTGCCCCTCCTCTGCTCGCACTCTGTCTCCCTCAAAATAAACATTAAAAAAAATTTTTTTAAGCCACCACCTCTTCCATGGCCCTGCCCCCACCCCAATACAGGTGTCCCCTGGCCCTGTCTTGGCTCAAGACTTCACTTGGCCTAAAATCCACCCTCCACCCCAGGCTGGCGGCCAGCCCCGCTCCCTCTAACTGCAGTCTGTGGCTCTCAGCCCCCAGGCACCCTCCGCACCCAAAAGAGGCTGCTCAGAGCGTATGGTGAACGAAATAAAGTAGTATGGGGGTGAGGGAAAAATAATAATGCAGCACGCTCCGACTGAGCCCCTGAGGGTGCCAAGCACGGACCCAATAAACCGAACAAGCAAAATCGTTCCTTTCAGGGGGCTCACTCTCTGAAGCCAGGGAGACACGGGGGCCTGGGTTCGAATCCCAGCTCTGCCACTGGCCAGCTGCACGCTGACGGGCAGGTAGCTGAACTCCCTGGGCCTCAGCCTCCCCATCTGCACAGTGGGGTTCATCACCGTCCCTGCCCCGCCCTGGGCTGCCAGTCCCCATGGAGGGCATGGGACACGCCTGGAGTGAGCGCTGGCCCCCAGATGTCACAGCGCCTGCCGTTACCATCAGAGCAATCGTAGCGATGGGAGTGGCTGACGAGCGGGTGAACTAGTGACTTCCCGCGGTGCACTGGGTCCTCTCCCTTGTCACCTCATCACAACACGTGCCCCACCCGCTGCCCTCTACAGCTCATCGCCCCGTTCCGCCTTCTTCCGACCGTGTACCCCGCCTGCAAGGACTCTGTTGGCCTCAGCTAGGACACAGGTTTGCGTTTTGCCCTCCTCCAGACTAGAACTCCACCAGAATATGGGCTGCGTGGCTCTCATTCACCAACAGTTGACAATAACCACAACAGCTCGTGGGTACAGAGCACGGACTACATGCCAGGCACTGATCTAAAGGTACGAAAAGCAGAAACTCATTTATTCTTCACAGCAACCCTTAGAGGCAGGTCTCAGTGTTCTCCCCATTTCGTGACGCGGACAAGAAGGCACTTGGGGCGCCCGGGGGGGCTCAGTCGGTTGAGCGTCCAACCTCGGCTCAGGTCATGATCTCACGGTCCGTGAGTTCGAGCCCCGTGTCGGGCGGGCTCCGTGCCGACGGCTCGGAGCCTGGAGCCTGCCTTGGATTCTGTGCCTCCCTCTCTCTCCGCCCCTCCCCTGTTCGTGCTCTGTCTCTCTCTCTTTCTCTCAAAAATAAACATTCAAAAACAATTAAAAAAAAAAAAAGAAAAAAAGACGGCACAGCGAAGCCAGGTAACTTGTCACTTCACTAAGCAAGTGACAGCAGAGCCGGGATAGGAACCCACAAAGCGTGCTCCAGGCCGAGCCGCTGGACGAGTGAGGGGTGAGTGAACGCGGGCCCGGCCTCCTCGCACCCTCCCGCCGCCTGCCAAGCACCCCGAGGCCCGGCTCACCGTCTCGTAGTCACGCAGGGCGGCCCGGAACTTGCCCAGCGCCATGTTGCTGGCGGCCCGGCGGTAGTAGCCCTTAATGTACTTCTTGTCGATCTCGACGGCCCGGGTGGCATCGGCCAGCGCGTAGCCGTAGCACTCGGTGCGCAGGTAGGCCAGGCTGCGGTTCCCATAGTAGATGGCGCTGCTGGGGTTCAGCTCGATGGCCTGGCTGTAGAACTTGATGGCGTTCTCGTAGTCCTTGGCTGAGGAGACGGAGGAGCCGGCCTGAGGCAAGACCACCGCCACCCGGCAGGAGCGGCCCCTAGGCTGGGTCCTGGCCCGCTCCCCCCACTCACGGGTGGGAAAACCGAGGTCCGCAGCTGAGCTCAGAAACGTCTGTTTCGGCCCGCCCCCCTCCTCCCTGTTCCAACCGTCCCACCCCGCACGGGCTTGGTCTTCTCAGGTTCGAATCCCCAGGACTCAAACTCACTTCCACACGACCACCCCCCCACCACCCCCAGCCGTCAACCCCTTAAGGCGCCAACCGGGGCAACACTTCTTCCAGGCAGGACTTCCAGAGGGTCCTCCTCTGGTCCCACGGCCCGGAGAGGACAGATCAATGAGTGCCAGAGCCGAGGTGTTGTGAATCCAGCACTGAGCCCTTTGCTTGGCCAACCCCCACACTCACACAAGTAAACAAGCCCAAAGAAGGGGCCCAGTAGGAGAATAGGAAGTGGGAAAGGAGAAGGAACCTACTTGGGCCTCAAGGAGAAGGGGACACACCGGCAGAGACCCAAAGGAAGCAACAAACTGGACAGGAGGAAAAGCATTCCCAACAGAAGGAATAGGAGGTGCAAAGGCCCCGGGGTGGGAAGCGAGGGGGTGTGCTGCCAGCGCACGCCTGTGTCCTCGGACCACTGAGAGGCTGCTGTGGCTGGGGTGGAGGAGGCTGAGAGCAGGGAGGCTGGCAAGACAGATCCCGAAGGCCACAGCCACGGTAGGGTGTGGATATCGATGTTCTAGGCGTAGAGTGACAGGATGTGCCTGACCAAGGGGAAAAGGCTGATTTTGCTTGCAACGAGCTATGGCTGTGCCCCGTGCTTTACTTGTCACCCGTGGAATCCTCACATCTCCACGGCATAAGCACCATCTGGTGTTCACTTTAGAGATGAGCCACAGAAGCCTTGCTCAAGGTCAGACACCCAGTCTGTATCTGCAGAGCCAGGGTTGGACCCTTCCCACGTGCCCCTCTGACAGGCAGGAGAGCAAGGCTCAGAGGCTTGCCTGGTTTGGGGGACCATGATGTGCCAGCTGCCGTGCGGGGCTCTTGGTACACGAGTCCCTTCATGGAACCCTCACAACAACCCTGAGGACAGCTGCATTAGCCCCATTTTCCAGACGAGGGTACGGAGGCCCAGAGAGGGAGATCCCGTGCTTGCGATCACAAGGCAGGCGGCAGGTGGCAATTCCGAGCCAAGCCAAGCCCCAAACGCTCCCAGCCTCACCCTCACACCAGGGGACCCCTGAGAGGAAACCTAGCACAAGGAGCACGCAGACAGCGGCAGGTGGCCCGGGCCCAATCCTGGCCCCACCTCTTACCTGCTGGGTGTCTTGGGCAACTTACATACCCCCTCTGGACTGGAGTTTCAGAGTCCTTCTCCTAACACTTGGCCTAAAATGGGAATTCCTACCCTCACTCCCACCTCACTCTTCTCCAGTGTGGTTCCAGCACCACTGGATGAACCATGACTTTCCTTTGTTTTCTTTGCTTATAATCCACATCCCCAATTTGAACCTCAGCCCTGTGAGGGCAGGACCCATTTGTCTTACTTCTTTGAGCCCCTGCTCAGTCTGAGGACACAGCAGTCCTTCGCCCTGCCCTCCTAAGGCTCACAGTCCAATGGGACACACACACACACACACACACCCCTCCAGACAATGATGACCCAGAGTGTTTAGCACAGGGGCAGACCAAGATGATGCCAGAGCAGAGACCTAGAGGATGACAGTGAGTCTGGTGAAGAAGATGGAAGAAGAGGGTTCCAGGCTCCATGAATAGTTCTTGAATGAATGGGCCAAGGAAGAAAGACAGACAGACAGAGAGCCACAATGACAGCAGGAAAAGAAGTCAGGGCCTGGGGAGACGGCCAGAACAATAGAACGATCCCTCCTGCAGGCTAATATCTGGCAATCTGTCAAATAGCTCAGATGTCCCCTCTTTCAGGAAGCCCTCCTCCACTCTCAGGCGGGGTGAGGCACTCCTCTGGGCCGCCCCAGCCCCTGGGCTCCCCTATCCCAGCCCTGCCCATCACCGTTAGGTGATGGGTGTGTCTCTCCAGGACTGGGGGACCCGGAGGGCAAGCCCAGGACTTCCCAGAAACGAGCAAGGGCAGATCCAGACAGCCTAAGTCTGAGGGACCCTCCCTGGAATGCCAGTGCCTTCGAGGACTACTTCAGCCTCCTGGCTGTGTTCCAGAGGCCAGCTGGCCAGCTCTCTTGACGGCTGAGGTGTTACTCACGGGGCCCGTTCGGCCTGGGGTGGGGAGCCTGGTGTCTCAGAGACCGATCGGCCCTGCCCTGCCTCGTCTAGTGGCTCTGAAGGCTAAATAAACTCGCGCGTGAAATGCGGCTACAGCAGAGAAGGCGATCAGCAGATGCTTGCAAAAGAAGTGAGCAAAAAATGAGTGAACAAAGAGGAGAACCAAGCAGAGGAAACGGGAGGAGCTGCACTTCACGCACCTGCCCAACAACACCGGTTCCTGAACCTGTTCTATCTGCTTTACGAGTACGAGTGCATCCAGTCCTCCAGATTTTAGAGGAGGAGGACACCAGGGGAAAAAGAGGTTAAGCCATCTGCCCAGGGGTCACACAGCACGGAACAGGAAGAAACAAGATTTGAATCCAGGCAGCCTGAGCTCTTAACCATGTCGACAAAGCCAGAGACCCAGAGGCGTCTTTGGGGGTTAAATACAGGCCCTCCCGTTTTACAGAAGGGGGGCGATGAGGCCCAGAGAGAGGGGAAGAGAGCTGGGCAACATCGGGGACCGGGCTCTGCCCCCTAGGGCTTCTGGAAGGGGCCTGAGCCCAGTCAAGGGCTATCCTCTTCGGCCTGCAAGCTCCAGGTAAGGACTCTGAACGGGGGCACCAAGCACGTGGCGAGGAAGGGGGATATCCGGGCTCACACTCTGACCTTGGGCAAGCGGTTTCACTTCTGAGCCTCAGCTTCCTCTAAGAAACAAACAGGGCCGCTCCTCCCTCCCTCCCAGCGCCCCGGGGAAGATGAAGCGTGTACCTGGCCACCACAGGGGCTCAATTAAGGAGAGCGGTAATTATTCTTTTTATTGTTATTCCCACAGCCCCGGAGGCTGGGGCTCGGTGCCTGCCACCACCTGCCAGACAGTGAGGGGCCTGGACCAGGAGGGACCTCCTCCTCTCAGCCAGCTCAGTGCCAGTACCTCTGGCGGCCTGCCCAGCCCTCGGGCTTCCGAGGGCCCGGGGCCTGGAGGGCAAGGAGCCCCTCCCCGTGACTTACGGCTTCCCAGAAGTCCTACCTTGCCTCAGCACCCACCCTCCTATTTGCCGCTCTTCCGGAGCCCCATTTCAGGGATGGCCCCACCTTCCTCGCTGTCCCCCGGCTAGAGGCTGCGCCTTGTCCTGGACGCCTCTCCTGACCCCTCAACCCCCAAAGCCAGGCCAGTCCCCGTGTTCTGTCAGGCCGGCCTCCTGAACATCTCTCAAACCCGTCCACCATCCCTACGGCCCCGCCCTGCCCTGGTCTGGCCTCCATCCTGCCCGGCCCAGGTTCCTGCCCCAGCCTCCTCCCAGGTCTCCCAGGTCTCCCAGCCTCCGGTCCTGCCCCTCCGCAGGGGTCTTGCTAAAGCACAAACCTGACCCGGTCCCTCCCCTCCTCACGACTATCCATGGCTCCCCAGAGGCCGCAGCAGAAAGCTCAGCCCCCTCTCCTGCCTCTTCCACTCCAGCCCCACCGACTTCCCTGGTGCCAGGTTCCGCTCCCCTTGCCAGGACAGGCCTCCCCGACCCCGTTCTCCTCGCCCGGTGGGGGGGGGGGGGGTCCCCTCCTCCCTCTCTCCAGGCGGCCGCCCTCTTTTCCTCTCTGATGCAATTTCTTGAGTCGCTTTCGGTCTCTGGTCAGCACCACCACCGCCTCTCACCTGTCGGCCATCCTAGTCTCCGTCTCTCGCATCCAATGTCAGCCAGGCAGCTGGGGGATCTCACCAGGCCTCTTCACCACCCCCAGGATGACATCCGCACCACCCCCCACCCCCCCCCACCAGCCAGCCGCCAAGGCTCCACCTCCAAGCCTCGTCTCTCACGGGTCCTTCCTACCTCCTTCTCGGTGCTGCAGCCTGACCCACGTTCCCACTCTGAATCCCTCTGTGCTCCCACTGAAGGCTGCGGAGGCTCTGGATCCCTCCTCTCTCATCCCTAAGGATGAAACACTTCACTTGTCAACACTTGCTGTCCCTTCCTTACTTCCCAGTTTGCTCTTCGGTATTCTCCAGGCTGACGCCCACCCCCACCGGTCCCCAGAAACTGCTCCCGTCAAGGCTAGCTAGCACCAACATCCGTGGAGCCAAATCCCACGGGCACTGCTCGGTGCTCGCCTTGGCAGCATGTGACCCGGGCCACAGCCGCCCTCCTTCTAGAAGCACTCTCTTCTCTCATCTTTCCTGACTTTCCTTCCATTTCACGGACCACTTCTCCTCAGCTTCTTCCTCTTCTCTACACATTAGAATTCCTCAAGGTTCCGGCCCCTTCTCTCCCTGCAAGACCTCATCCATTCCGAGGGTGTTCTATTCCACTCATTGGCTGACCATGCCTGAATTCTTCTCCTCAGAGCTCCAGACTGGACCATCTATCTACTCAACGTCTCCTCTTGGACACCTGAGTAAAATCCAAACTAGCTTTGCAGTGACTTATGAAACCCTACCCGGGCCGGCCCCTGTCCTAAACTCATCTTGTATCAGTCTCCCTGCCGGTCCGCTAAAGTTTCAGCCACGCCAGTCTTTCATTTCCTACCTCAGGGCCTTTGCACATGTCTCTGCGCCCACCTGGAACACTCCTTCGCGACTCTTCTCTACTTAAATGGCTTCTCCTCAGTTAAGGCCTTCCCTGACCACAGTAGCCTCCAGCCCGATCTCCACTTCACACCCTGTCGGGGGGGGGGGGGCGGGCCCAAAGCCCTCATCACAACTTCTAAGTATTTTATTATTTCTGGTGTTTTTACTCAATGTCTGATTCTCCTGCTAAATTACAAGCTATAAAAGGGCAGGGCCACATGTGACTCATTCACTGCTATAACCCCAGAGCCCAGCAGAGTCCTTAGCGCATAGCAGGTGCTCAATACACATGCTGAATGAATGAATGAATGAGTGCCCCCACATCTTACTCTTTCCCAAGATCCCATGTCATACTATTCTTGGGATTTCCCCCACCTTTACTCCCAGAGCCTCCCACGCATCCCTTTTCCTCGTGCAACCCCAAATCTCCTACCTCCTCGCCTTGCCACCTAATGATCGATCCCCCCCCTCCGCCCTTACAATTCCCTACTCAACTGGGACAGTGCCCCCCAGGCCCCACTTGGTGCCACCCACCCTAGACCTCCCCACTTGGTAGCACCATCACTCCCGAGCCCCCTGTCACTACTTGAAGGCGCCCTCTATAGGGCTCACCATAGCTAACACCTCTCAAGGACCTCACGTTTGGAAGTGCCCTCGTTCCCGTCCCCCTCCCGCCTCACACTTGGTAGCGCCCTCTCCGGCCTCCCCATTTAGCAGCACCCGCTCCGAACGCCACCTCTCGCTATCACCCCTTCTGTCAGAGCCCCCCGCCCCCCCGTCGCCCCCCGGGTCGCGCCATCCTGCCTCCCCACGCCCGGTCACTTGGTAGTGCCTGCCCCGCGCCCAGGCTGCCGCTCCGGGTTGCCATGGTTCCGCGCGGGCCGGGCACCCCTTGCCCTGGGCCGCTCTCCACCCCACCCCGGCCCCCTCCCGGGCGGGCGCACCTTTGAAGTAGTCGTTGGCCTGCGTCTTGAGCTCCTCTGCCCGCTTCAGGGCGCCATCGGCCGGGGGCTCGTCCCGGGGGGGCTCAGCACACTCAGTCCGCTCGCCCTCCGCCATCGCCATGCCGCAAAGCGACCCCCACCCTGGCAACGGCCGCCAGCGGCACCCGGCCGAATCGTCGCGAAGGAGTGCCGACTTGCCGCGGCCGCTGCTGCACAAGTGTCGTAAAGCGCGGGCCCCGAAGGCGCCCTCCGCGCGCCTGCGCAGGGCCCTTTCGCCGTAGAGCGCGCGGAGGACAAGGTGACCAGAGGGCCCCCAGACAGCGCCCTTCTTAGAATGAGCCATTGGAGGTGGGGGGGGAGGGGGTGCGGGGAGGAAGGGGGCTCGCGGGGCGGGGGGCCGGGAGGAAGGTCTGGCGTGGCCCCCCGCCCCAGAGTTACCGTGTCCCGAGGCGGCAGAAGGTCGGGGGGTTTTAGGGTGGGATTTCCCCGCCGTCTCCTCGGGTTGGTGGGTGTGGCTGCCAGGCAGCACCGTGCCCAGCGCAGAACCAGAGCCGGGAGGCTAGCCATACTGCCAGTTACTCGTGTGACCTTGAGCAAATCGGGGCAGTTACCCCCCCCCCCCCCCGAAAAATGCGTGGCTTCTCAAACCAACGGAATAAAGTTTCAACCTTGAGGTCAGTATTGCTAGCTGTTAACTGAAGGCGCCCCGGATGCCCTAGTCGGGAGCAAGACTCGGAAGTTTGGTTACATACACCCGTCTTCTTTCTTCATCCTCCGCTTCCCAGCCTTACGAGGTGCCTCAGTGCCCTTAGGAAAAAGCCGAAATTTCTGATGACCTAGGAAACCTCCCCAGATGCCACTCCCACTCCTGCCCCCACCCCCCAGCTGTACACCCTCGCAGGCCATCCTTTCCAAGCCCTCAGCCGCTACCCATGTGGGACTGTGGCTCTAGATCCCTTTAAGGCTCTGCGGGGGCTCCCCATGTGGAGACACAAGCTAGACCACTCTCCCAGCCTCTTTGTCCTGGCGGCCTGACCTGACCCCACAACCTCCTATCACAGCCAACAATCAGCCTAGAAAGTAGATGCTAACATCAGCTCCATTTTACCGCTGAGGACTTTGACATTCGTAGAGGTCATCAAACTTGCCCAAGGTCCTACAATGAGAGTGGCAGAGCCAGAACTTCAACTTGTCCCACCTTAATTCCTGCGCTCTTAAGGCCCTGCTCGACTGTCTCTGTGTTCCATCGCTCACCTTGTGGGTTCCATTTTTGAGATGTTTAGGGGTGTGTGTGGGAAGGCTGCCGCGATGGGTTTGGATCCAGGATCTGAATCCAGCTCAGCCCTTCCCTGCTGTGTGACCTTGACAAGTGACCATCCTCTCTGAACCTCAGTGTCATCCTCTGTAAAACGGGGACAATAACCATGCCTATTTGTATACAATTAGAGGAGAGTTTGAGAAGATCAAGTGTTTGGCACAGGGCCCAACACAGATCAAGTAGTTTTTATATCCACTCCGTTGTAAATACCCAGACTGGGACTGAGTACCCAGAGCTGGGAGGGAAGCTCCCGGAGGGGCTCTCAGCAGGTCTTGGGAGGACCTCACCCTGCAGGGTAGGCAGGGAAGACTTCCTGGAGGAGGGGAAGTCTGAACCAAGACTTGAAATAGGAGTAGGAGATAACCAAGTGAGAAGGCATTTAAGGTGAGGGGCCAAGTGCCAAGGCTTAAAAGTGTCTTCTTTCTTTGAAAAGATTTCTATGTCATGGGGGAGGTACCTGGCTGGCTCAGTTGGTAGAGCACATGACTCTTAATCTCAGGGTTGTGAGTTCAAGCCCCAGGTTGGGCGTAGAGATTACTTAAAAATAAAATGTTAATTGAATTAAAAAAAAAAAAAGATTCCGGGGCGCCTGGGTGGCTCAGTCGGTTAAGCAACAGACTTCGGCTCGGGTCATGATCTGAGTCTGTGAGTTCAAGCCCCGCTGTGCTGACAGCTCGGGGCCCGGAGCCGGCTTCAGATTCTGTGTCTCCCTCTCTCTCTGCCTC
>NW_024412451.1:3067770-3080930 GCF_014898765.1 Herpailurus yagouaroundi | reverse complement strand
CCCCCCCCCCGCGGGGGTCGGTTTTTTTTTTATACCGCCCCCACCCACCTCCCCCCCCCCCCCCCCCCCCCGCTCATGCTCTGTCTCTCTCTCTCAAAAATAAAAGAAAAACATAAGTTAAAAAAAAAAAGGTTCCTACATGGGAGAGGAGTTATGAGGTGATCTACGGAGACGGGACAGAACAGGCACACCCAACTGCACGTGAATCTGTAGACACGCAATCTCTCTGTGTCACATGTAACGCACATACGCTCAAGTACAGAGAGCACTGTGTCACACAGATATCCGTCTACGAAATGACAGTGTCAGAACAGTCCCATCCGTGCAGGCAAAATTGCAATACCACAAAACCTCCCACACTCAGGAACGCAGAAACCCCAGGTAGCCAGAAACCCATAAAGCAGAATCCTTTCACTCCGATGCTAACACATAAAGGTAGAAGGGTTACGATCCCCCCCCCCCACCCCACAACCAGTTCACAGAATGATGTCACAAAGACACGTACATAGAATTCCAACATCACCGGACATGCGCTGTTACGGACCCACGCAGGAACACAGAGTCACATGGACTCAAAGTGACACAGCCAGCCAGGATACCCACGCACCGCGAAGCGACCCCGCGGATGAGTCAACACACAGAGCTCTGGTGCCTACCAAGGCGGAGTCTTTATGCTGGTGTACAGACTAGCGGGTTTCAGAGCCAGAGTAGCTGGACCAGTCCCTTCCCCTCCCCCAACCCCGTCCAGTTCCCTCCATCGAGGGCCCAGGTCACCCCCTGAGGGAAGGAGGGGCCAGAGCCTTCTTCCCCCATAGCACCAATCTGGACAGGCCATCCCCGGACAAAACAGAGAAGTGCCTTCCAAAGTGGGGGTGAACTGAGCTGAAAGAGGGAGGCCTTTTTGTGGGGGAGACCAAGAGTAGCACCGTCGTAGCAATGGGGTGGGGGGCAAAGGGGGATACACAGGTAGTGGCGGAGTACTGAGGAGTCCCAGCCTCTCTCCCCACCCATGATATGCAGATAGGGCTGTGCGTGTGTCTGTGCGGCTGGGGAAATCTCCTGGATTGTAAGGGAGCCCCAGGTCCCCCAGGTACCTGGGGTCAAGTAAAGGGAAGTGCATCTCTGGAGAGCTGGGGGTGGGGCAGTGGTGGTGGTTCTAGGAGAGGGAAACTTCAGGGACATGAGATCAAGAACGGAGGGACTTAGGCGTAAAGTCCACTAGTAGAGGCACTTGGAGGCTGAGTTCTAGAACCAAATGAATTTTGATCTGAAATCAGAGATGATGGGAGGCTGTGAGGCCTCGAACCAGAGGAATCTATAGACTATACAGAATGGAATTCAGAAGTCTGAGGACCGAGTTCTAGAACCAGAGAGATTTTGGAGACCAGAGAGATTTTGGAGTCAAGATCTAGAATCAGGAGCTGGGGGTTGTAGGGTCTAGAACCAGAAATTTTTTAAAGGCAAGATCTAGAATTAGATGTTTGGAGGTTAAGTTCTAGATCTAGGGTAATTTGGAGTCATAAGATCTAGAGAGGGCATTGGAGATTGTGAGGTCTAGAACCAGGAGAATTTATAGGATGAAGTCTGGAATCAGAAGACATTTGAAGCCAAGTTCAAGAGTCAGGGGAAAATGAGATCATCAGATCTGGAATCAGAGGGTCCTGGAAATCACAAGGTCTAATGGTTTTATAGCCTCGAACCAGTGAATGATGGAGGTCATGAGGTCTAGAGCAAAAGAGAACTGGTGTGTGGTCTGGAAGTATTAGCGTGATTATAAGATCAAGACCTAAAGCTCGTTTTACTTCTTTTTGATTGGAAAAGCAAGTCTTGAGTGTAGAAAGTTGAAAAGGAAGGAGCTGGGCATCATGAAGCATCATGATCTAGAAGCTTAAGGAGTCTGGATTTGGAACCAAATGTATTACAGGTCAGGAAGACTAGAACCAATATAACGTTTAGGTTGTGAGGTCCAGAACGAGAAAGAGCTGGCCGTCGTGAGGTCTGGAATCAGAGGGGTTTGGAGCATGTGAGCTCGAAACCAGACTGTGTCTGGGGGGCTGTGCGGTCTAGAACCGGAGAAGGCCAGGAATTGAGTGGCCTAGAACCGGAGAGAGCTGGAAGTCATACGATCTGGAAGCAGTAGAAGTTGGAGGCTGCCCCTGGAAATAGGAAGCCCATGAATGAAGCCAGTGCCCAGGGGAGACTGAGGACAGCAGAAGCTCCCAGGGGAGGGGCAGGTAGAGTGGGGTGGCCACTTGGGAGGCTAAGGGGTTGATCTGAAGTTGCTAGGGGTGAGGTCTGCCCCAGAGGCCCCCCCCCCACTAACACCTGAAGAAGGGGGGTGGGGGTGGGAATCAGAGTTCTGCATTCTTATGGGCCCCGGGCAATTCATAGCGATTAAAACCCTGTTGTGAAAACAACAAAAATGGATGGAAAGACACGTGACTGTGGTTATCAGTACTCCCCAGAGCCCAGAAACACAGACCTGAGCCCCCACCTCCCCCACCCCTAATTACCCAAAATCAAGCCAGGAGAGTGGAGAAAGGGATGAGGTAACCAGTATAGAGAACCACAAGGGAAGTCCTGAGAGAAGGAGGAGGAGGGCGCCAGGGGCCCCCTCCCAGAGGTCACTGAGCTGAGACCACCCCAGAAAGCCCCCCAGACGTGGAGGGGCAGAGGGGTGAGGGCTGAGGTAGGCCCGAGGTGGGCGGGGGCCACTGAAAGGAGAGAAGGAGCCCCTCTCCTGGTGCCCCCATCCTGTGCTTTGGCTGCTGGCGTGGAGTGTGGCTGAGGTCCTTTCTGGGGAGCGGAAGGGCGCAGGGAAGAGGGCCCGCAGAGCTGGCTCAGTTGGCCTGGGCCAAGCCTGCCGCTGGTTGGAAGTGGCTCCTGGGCTCCACGGGGTCCTCGTCCGGGTAGAGAGAGAGCAGCGGGGGACCCAGGCCTGTGGGGAAAGATGAAGAGTCAACCAGTGGGGGTTCCCACCCAAAACCGTTTCTTCCCCTCCTGACATTTAAAAGCGTGCGTGGTGAGGCAGGCATGCCTGGGATCAAATAGCAAACTCTTGGGCCAGTTCTGTCCTCTGAACCTCAAGTGTCCAGGATGTTTAAGGCAGTAGTTAAGAAGGCTGGAGTCACGGGCACCTGGGTGGCTCAGCTGGTTAAATGTCCGACTTCGAATCCGGTCATGATCTCACGGTTTGGGAGTTCAAGCCCCGCATCGGGCTGTCTGCTCTCAGCATAGACCCCGCTTCAGATCCTCTGTCCACCCCCCCCACCCCCCCCACCCCCGCCCCCGGCCCTCCCCTGCTCATGCTTTCTCTCTCTCAAAAATAAAGAAGCATTAAACAACCAAACAAAAGGCTGGAGCCAGATGCTGCCTGAGTTGGAATGCAGGCCCTGCTGTTTACTTGCTGTGTGACCCAAGGTGGGTGATGTCACCTCTCTGTGCCTTGGCTACCTCGTATGTAAAATGGGCTAACAATACTTCCTCTCCGGGGGCTGTTGTGGGAAGGTAACTGAATCAATCCACGTGAAGCACTTTGGGCACTAACTAGCATTGGTAAGCCCCCTAGTGAATTGTTGTTACCTAGAAAACAGAGATGCTTCTATCTGCCTCACGTGTGAGAATTTACCCACTCAGAAAGTACTGTTGAGCTCCTGGTGTGTGCCAGGCACCAAGGACACAGCAGGTAACAGGACAGATGAACCTCCCAGCCCTGACATTCCAGCGAGAGGGATCAGTTGGGTCATGTACACAACATGCTTAGCCCAAAGAGTGGCACAGAGTGAGCGCCAGGTAAATGTTAGCTCTTCGTTTACAAATATGTACTGAGGCCCTGCTCTGTGCCCAGCCACTGCCCTGCCTCACACAGAGAGTATGGCAACCACAAGACAAGTCTGGCCCCTGCCTCCCACAGCGCACACCCCCAGGGAGAGGACAGCCAAAAATCAAATAATGACATGAACGCTTATGTAAATATGATCTGTGATGAGTGTTATGAGCCATGAGCTTAGGAAGTTAGGGAGGGCTTCATGGAAGGGGTAATACTCGATCTGAGATCAGAAGGATGCAATAAATAGGCAAAGAATAGAAGAAAAGGCATGCCAGGCAGAAAGATCAGCATATGCAAAGGCCCTGAGGCTGTGTCCTCCAGCAAGATTACTTCAAAGTCAGCACAATGCAGAGTCCCCACTGCAGTCAGCCACCCACCTCCCTCCCCTCCTCTCTGCTTCAGCCCTACTGGCCCTGTCTTCCCCCAACTAAGACAGATGCACTCCCACCTCAGGACCTTTGAATTTGCTGTTCCCTTTGCCTGGAGTGCTCATCCCCCCAGAAATTGTCACAGCTCACTCCCTTACTTCCTTCAGGTCTTTGCTCACATGTCACCTTCTCAATGAGACCACTCTTAATCATACTACTTGAAATCAAAATCCTACCACCCCAGAGTTCCCTTTTCCTTTGCATACATTATTTTTTCCAGAAGCGCTCTGTTCCTCTCTCGCGCCCTTAATTATATGTGTTTCTTCATTCTGGACCATCTCCCCCGCTAGCATGTCAGCCCTATGACAGCAGGGATTTCTGTTTTGTACACAGTCATGTCTCCAGCCCCTAGGACAGTGCCTGGCGCGTACTGTGTATTCGATAAATAAGTGTTCTATGTAAGGAGGACAGACTGAACCAAAAGACAGTCACTGTGGCTGAGACAAGGATGTGAGGCCGAGTGGGGTCTGTGAGGCACCGGGCAGACCCTACAGAGGCTGGAGTACAAGGTTGAGGAGCTTGGTCTTTCTCAGAAGGGCAGCAGGGAGCCATGGATGAGTTTGGAGCAGAGGGAGGTCAGGGTCAGATTCGTGCTTTGGAAAGATCTCCTAGCTAATGCCTGGACATTTTTTTGTTTTTGTTTTTAAGTTTACTTATTTATTTTGAGAGAGACAGGGAGAGAGAAAGAGAGAGAGCGAACGTGCACATGTGGGGGAGGGGCAGAGAGGAGAGACAGAATCCCAAGCAGGCTACACGCCATCAGCGCAGAGCCTGATGCAGGGCCGAACTCACAACCTGTGAGATCATGACCTGAGCTGAGATCAAGAATCAGACGTTTTAACCTGCTGCGCCACCCAGGTGCCCCTACATGGAGGTTTTGAGTGGAGCTCCGGCTCCTGATGGTTTTGCTGGAAGGTGAGGACAGTAGCTGTGGAACCAGCTTCGCGTGAGGGCAGACATTTCTTGAGTGTTTACTCCTCGGGTCTTGTGCTAGGCTCTTCCTGTGCTGCCCCCCCCCCCCCCCCGCCCCGAGATCCTAAAAACCTCTCCTTCAGGTAAGAACTATTGCAGTGGATCCTATTTGATGGAGGGGGGACTACTGAGGCTCCAGAAGCAGAAACTGTTTTCCAAAGCCACGCGGCTGGGAATGACCAAGGCAGGACAGCCCCCAAAGTGTAAGCAGACACAGGCTTCGGGAGATCTAGATTGGGCCTGGGCTCAGCTTCCACCCCAACGGGCCGCGTTGGCCAGCCCCTGCCCCCCTCGGAGCCTCTCTTTCCCCCCTCGGTGCCACTGAGAGCAGGGAGGGGCTGTGTCTACCAAGGTCACAGCCAGGCGCTGACAGCCCCCCACCCTCACCCCTGCCACCTTCCGGATTGCCCCACCCCTCTCTCAACCATGGCGGGGCGGCGGGGCAGGGGGGGGGCGTCCTAGGAGAGAAAGGGACCCAGGTCCTCTGTATACACAGGGTGCTACTCACGGAGGGGCTCATTCAGTTCCAGGAGGTGGGTGCTGGGATCCTGCTGGCTCCCTGGAGCTTGCCCTCCTGTCAGAAGGAAACTCTGCAGGACAGAGACAAAGCTGCCACCACCATCACCGCCATCATCGTGAACATCCCAGAAGGCAGGATGGTGCGGCGGTTAGGAGCACTGTGGGGTTCAGCAGCCACTTGTGGGCTATGGGACTTTGGATTAAGCCAGGGTCCTAGACAGCTCTCCTCTGTGTGTCCCTCCAGAGCCTTGTTTGCCCCTTCCTCTGTGTCCCAGCAGGCCGACCTGGGCGGGTGGATTCCAGCAATATGCAGCCTTGTTCTAGGTATTCCTGTTGGGCTCACATAACGGGAGATGCTCTCAGGAGGGAGGAGGAAGCGGGGCAGTATTTGATCTCGCTGCTTCTCTGCTGGCTTGTCACGAGCTGGCGGTGTCCCTCCACGGAAGGTTTCTGCTCTTACAAGACCTACTCTCTCCAGGATCTGGCGACTGCGGCCCGCCCTGTGCCTTCAGACTGCAGACGGTGCCGGCTCCCCCACGCTGCTGGCCCCAGCGGGGGCTGCACCCCCTCCTGCCGATTCCCTATGCGCTGCCCACACCTTGGCCAGTAGTCCTGTTTTTAGACGCTCCTCCACACCCCGGTCTGAGCGCGCCGTTTCCTGCCCAGACTCTGACCGATGCGGTTGCTTGACCTCTTGTGGGTGAGTGTGAATCCCACCACCAATAATAATAATAATAATAATAATAATAATAATAATAATAACAACAACCACAACATCTCAAGAGTGGTCATCAACTGCGCCTCTCGCGTTCAAATAGCCCTGCTCAGCGTGGGGAGCCAGAGACCTCTTTTGTGGGCATCAGAGAGCCATGGAAGGTCTTGGAGGGAGGCTCTGTGGAAGTGGCACAGCCTGGGCAGGTTTCGGAAAGGGTGCCCTGGTTGCCATTGTGCAGAAGAAGGACGGCAGAGGCAAGATGGAAGCGGGGAGACGGGAAGAAGGGGGGCAGGGGTTGCTGCTTCCGCTTGGTTGTTTTTATCCTGCTTATTGACAGGCACTAAGGATCAGCTCAGGACCTAATTTCATTTGCTTCTCGTGGTAGCCCTGTGGGATGTCACCACCCCCCTTCCCAGATGAGGAAACTGAGGTTTAGAGTGGTTACCGTACCTGCCCAAGGTCTCACAGTTATCAGGTGGCAGACCTGGGACTTGAGCCCAAGTCCGTCTGACTCTAGTTAGTGTCTGGCCTCCTAATGCTACACTAATAATCCAAGGCCAAGACCTGTTCTAGGTCTGGGAGGGAGGCCCATGGGAGTGTAGGACGTCCCCATACCTACTAAACTTTGTCATTTCTCCCCTTTACCCTGCTTAATTTTTCTTCTTAGAACTTACCACCAACTTAGATAAATTTGCATGGCCTCACCTGGACGACTGACCTTCCATTTGACCTTCAGCCACCCCTTGCCCCTCTCTGGTTCCCTCCTCCCCCATACATAAAACAGTAGGTTTAAGCCTGCTAGGTTCTGAGGGCCAGAGAATCCCATTAATCCCCCAACATACCAGGCTGAGGGGAGGCAGCAGGAAGTTTTCGGGTTCTGGGCTGGGGGACCGTTTGGGGGGTTTCACTCCCAGCAGCTCCACCCCCTCGGCCTCGTCCTCTGAGCTCTGAGCCAGGGTCCTGGGGAAACACAGGTAAGAATCTCAGAATACAATAAACCTGAGCAAGTGTGGGCACCACTGTGAGGAGATGATGAGCATTCATTCATTCCCCTAAGTGTTTATTCCTTTACTCATACACTCACCCATCCATCCATCCACCTATCTGATCATGTACCCACCCATCAATCTACCCAACCATCCATTGATCCATCCATCCATCCATCCTTCCATCCAAACATCCATTCATCCATTTATCCATCCATCCATCTATCCTTCCATCCATTCATCCATCCATCCTTCCATCCATCCATCCATCCATCCATCCACCCGCCCACCCGCCCATCCATCCATCCATCCATCCATCCATCCATCCATCCACCCACCCATTCATCCATCCATCCATCCATCCATCCATCCATCCATCCTTCCATCCATTCATCCATCCACCCACCCACCCGCCCATCCATCCATCCATCCATCCATTCATCCATCCAACCTTCCACCCATTCATCCATCCATTCATCCATCCATCCATCCACCTACCTACCATATTCATTAATTTCCTCCCTCCCTCATTCAATAAGTCTTTATTAGGCACTCACTATACATCCAGCACCAAGCTGAGAGCCTTGGGAAACAGTGAGATGTAGCCACAAAATCTCATAAGGATAGTAAAGGGACCATTCTGGACACCAATTGGGCACATGCCTACCACACAGAGTGCAAAAACTTGAGTATTAGTAATTTAATGTCTCTGGAAGGGAGACACGGACCCTCTGAAGTTATATGCACAACTGTGCATCTGTACGTGTATGAACGTTCTTGGGAAAGAGTCCATAGCTTTCAATAGATTCTCAAAGGTGTTAGGAAACTTAGTTCTAGACAGTTTCTTTGACACTGTTGCAATGTCCTCTTAACTGTGACAAAAATTGTCGCTAGGCCAGATATAAATATGTTCCAAAGGAGAGGGCCCTGGCAGGCTGGTGGGATTTGGATAAACAAGGAGAACAGTGGAGGGCATTCCAGAAGGAGGGCACAGCCTAGGCAAGGAGAGAGGTTGGAACAAGCATGGCATGGGCTGGGGACACTGAGGGCCTGGCGGGAGCAGAGGTCAGCAGGAGGAACGATGAAGGGTGAGGCTGAAACAGGAAGGCAGGAACAAGACAGGGGTTCACTCCCTTCATACGGTCCCTCTACTGTGGCTCACCTCTTCCGAGCCCCAGCCACGGGGGACGATGCCAAAGGGTCCCCTCTGGAAGGGCTGGAGCAGCTCAGCCGGGGGTCACTCCCCCAGCGGGGCAGCAGGGAGGGCTCAGGGGTTGGGGGCGACAGGCCATGGAAGCTCCGAGCGCGGGGCCGGGGGACAGCGCCTGGAGGTCTGCGGAAGGCCCTGGGTAGCTGCTCGCTGGAGTTGAGCTGGAAGTCATCATCCATGGAGATGTAGGGGGCCAGCATCTCCAAATCCAGAGCATCGACATCCTGCGGGAGGCAGGAGGAGGTTAAGAGCAAGAGCCTTGGCCTCAGTGGGCCCGGGCTGGAGTCCCAGCTCCGTCGCATCCGAGTTGTGTACCTGAAGCCAAGAGTCTGAGGGGCGCCCGGGTGGCTCAGTCGGTTAAGTGTCCGACTTTAGCTCAGGTCACGATCTCACGGTTCGTGAGTTCGAGCCCCACACTGGGTTCCCTGCTGTCAGCCCAGAGCCTGCTTTAGATCCTCTGTCGCCTTCTCTCTCTGCCCCTCCCCCTGCTCACGCTCTCTCTCTCTCTCTCTCTCTCTCTCAAAAGAAAAGTCTGAGCTTCGGTTTCCTCATCTGTAAAATGGGCGTAAGGACCCTGTGGTAACCAGTCACCAAGATGGCTCTCAAGCATCCCCACCCTTGGTATTTGCGCCCCAGCGTAATCTCCTACTCCAGTGATATTGAGGGGATGATGGTGTGTGACTTCCAATGTTGGGTTGTGAAGAAACTGTGGCTTCTGTTTTTGCTGGTCCCTTGCTCTGGGGGATGCCCTCTGGAGAGGCCCCCATGGTGAGAAACGGAGGCCTGCTGCCTGTAGGCGCGTGAGTGATCTCGAAGGCGCATCTTCTCGCCCCTTTCAAGCCTTCAAGTGACGGCAACCCTGGATGACGTCTCGACTGCAAGATGTCTCGTGACATCTCTCCTGCACGAGACGCCAGGCAAAAGCCACCCAGTTAAGTGGCTCCCAGACCCCCCCGGTCCCCAGAAATGATGTGAGGTAATACACACTTATTATTTTAAGCTTCAGAGTAGTAATCTGTTATCCAGAAACAGATGACAAGGTTTTGCCGCCGTAACGACAAACCTAAAAGGCGGAGTGGCTTTAGCACAGGGCAGTGGGCGCGGGCTGGAAAGGCCCTGAAGAGCCTGTCAGAGCCGAGACCGCCTTGAACAAACTGTTGGTGGAAGCGTGAACCATGAGGAGCCAGCCCGTGAGGGCATAAAGGGAGGTGAGGGATGTGTTACGAGAAGCCTGAGGAAAGGAGGTTTTTGTTTTGTGGCAGCTAAAGTTGAACACCGGGCGTTGCATGCAGTTTTCTGGAACAGAGAACACGTGACTCGTGAGCCGGGCCGTCTAGCTACGGGATTCCCAGCCACGGTGCGGGATGGCTGCCTGATTTCTTGCCACTTGGGAGTGAAGGCAAGAGGAGAGAAGAGCTAAAAGAGAAACGTTAAAACACGCAGGAGCTGGGACTGGAAAGTCTGGAAGATTCTCAACCTCCCCGTGAAGCGAAAAATTAACTTTCCCCAAAGCGGGGTGTGTCCTCTGTCAGGGCTCCTTGGGATTTCCTGGGGGGCAGGGGTGTCTTTGCTCCTGGCGGTGAGCCCCTGGTGCCACACCGGATACTTTCTGGCAACAAGATGACTCGGGCGGGGGGGCTGGTCGTGTCCGAAAGGCCAACTATGCCATGAGAGGGGTTGAGGCCACGTGAGATCAGCCTGACCTCCAGGGGAAGCGTGTGTAGAGATGGAGATCAAGGTCAGCCACATGGGCAACAGTCCAGCCATGCCGACAGAGTGAAAACTCCGGACACCACAGCTTGGGTGAGCTTCCTGGACTGGGGCTACTCCGTGTGTGCCCCCCCACACCGGTGCCGGGAGGGGAACACGTCCCCGGGGTCACGCAAGGCCTGCCTTTGGGAACCTCCTAGTCTCAGATTCCACCCTACGGATCTCTTCCTCTGGCTATAGTATTCTTTTGCTCCAACAAAACGATCGTCCTGGGGCACCTGGGTGGCTCAGTTGGTTAAGCGTCCTACTCTTGATTTCAGCTCAGGTCATGGTCTCACTGTTGGTGAGATCCAGCCCCACGTTGGGCTCCAAGCTGATAGCAAAGAGCCTGCTTGGGATTCTCTCTCTCCCTGCTTAGCCCCTCCCTGGCTCACGCACTTGTGCGCTCTCTCTCTCTCTCTCTCTCTCAAAATAAGTAAACCTTAAAAAAGTCATTAAAAGATCAACCTAAGTCCAGTGCTGTCCTAAGTTCTACAGCCAGCTCTAGCAAATTGTTGACACTGAGGGAGTCCGTGAGAATCTCTGAATTTGTAGGCAGCTGGTCTGAAGGGAGGGTGGCCTCGCGGACCCCCAAGCTTGCGGCTGATGTCACAAGTCTTGGACAGAAGTGGCAGACCGGAGGACGGCGACCTTCACCTTGCATTTGGCTGACCCTGGGAGCTCCCCAGATGGTGAAGGACGCTAAAATTGAGAAATGGTTTCTGAGCAAAGGAAAGTGCTCTCCGGAAGGCATGGTCTAAAGATGAAGCCAGCGTGTGACTATAAAAGTCTTTGGTTAGTCTTCAGGAAGATCAAAGGCGTTGCCTAGAACATCCTTCGGGCAGATAAACTAGAACTTAAGGATATGCTAGTCGATCTCAGACAAACTTCCTCACTCTGTCACTCATCATCTCCGCAAAATCCCAAGGCAGAGAAGGGCTTATCTCAAAGAGACCTATGAGCGTGACTTTTGTCTAATGCAGTGCATTCCGAAGAGATTCACGTAAGACCCACACATTTTAAAATAAAGATTATTATATAAACAGAAACACTGCCAGCTTGGACTGGAAGGGACAGAGATCGTGCTAAATGGAAAGAGACCTTTGGGCCACCAAAGTTCCCTGACAAGCAGCAGGTTCTGAACCCCCCCTCCCCCCCCTGCCCTCAGCTGCAAATACATGTCACCTTTTATGAAAAAGGGAGGAGGATTCTGAGGGAGAAGCCCAGCGTCTACAGCGTGGAACCAAGAACCATGGAGAAAGCCTCTAGGAAGTACAGTAAAACCTTGGACTGCAAGGTAACTTGTTCTGCGAGTGTTCCACAAGACGAGTAAACATTTCTAATAAATTTTAACTCGATAGACGAGTGAGGTCTTGCAATACGAGTGTACATGATGGTGGATGTCACGTGATCACAAATGAGCCCGGTGGTTCTTGAAATTCGCTGATACGTGAGTACTTCATGTTAGAAGCACGTTTTCGATGAATTATACGCGCAGACCGAGGTTCCACTGTAGTAGCAGTGGGTTCTGATCAAGGGACTTCCCATAGTTGCCCAACTGGATTTCAAAACTGCCACGGGCCAGCGTTACCTGTGCACTCTTCTCTCCCTCTTTTTTTTTTTTTAACTTTAAAAAATGTTTATTTTTGAGAGACACCGAGACAGAGCACAAGTGGGGGAGGGGCAGAGACAGAGGGAGAGAGAATCCTAATCAGGCTCGAACCCACGAACCACAAGATCATGACCTGAGCCAGAGTCAGACACTTAACGGACCGAGCCACTCAGGTGCCCCTCCTCTCCCTCTTTTTGACCAGGAGGATACATGGCATCACTCCGTGCCTGTCCCGCCACTGTGTGTGGGGCATGTGGCTGGCTCATCACTTGTCTCTTTAGTTCGCAGGCCAACAGAGGGGGAGCTTCACCACATCCGGACCTGATGTAGGTGATGAGATTCTGGACTCCAGGCTGACGCTGTCACGGGAAGACTTTGGGGGCACTTCGGAGGGGGTTGAGTATATTTTGCAAGAGGGAGAGACATGCATTGGTGGGATCCCCGGTGGTCCTTGCCTTTTGGTGTTCACCCTCCCTGCGGATGCCTTCTGCATTGTACCAGCATTGGTCTGTACGACCAATACAATTCGGTGAAGTGATGGTATGCTGTTTCTGAGATTAAGTTATAATCTTCTGTCTTGGGCTCACTCTTGTTACCTCTTGGATTCCTTGCCTTGGGGGAAGCCAGCTGCCATGCTGTGGGGACACTCGGGCAGCCTGTGTGGTAAGGAACTGAGGCCTCCAGACAGAGCCAGTGAGGGACTGATGCCTGCCAACAACTACGTGTGTGAGTTTGGAAGTGGATCCTCTAGCCCCACATGACTCCCCTGATGGGAGAGCTTCACTTCAGCCTCATGAGAGACTCAGCAAAAACCATCCAGCTAAGCTGCTCCCAGATTCCCGAGTCTCAGAAATGGTGTGACATAATAAATGTTAGTCGTTTAAGGTGCTCAGTTCTGGGGTAATTTGTTAGGCAGCAATAGGTAACTAATATATCATGTCACTGTCATTTATCTAGCCACTAAATCAGTCATCCAAACATTATCCATCCATCTATCATCTAATGAACCAATGGCCTGTCTGTCTAACTACCCAGCCAAACATGCATCATCCATCCATCCAATCCATCCATCCATCCAAATAGCTGTCTAACTATCACCCATCCATCTATCCACCATCATCCACCTAATGAATACAGTGG
>NW_024412451.1:3038745-3067760 GCF_014898765.1 Herpailurus yagouaroundi | reverse complement strand
CTATCCACCATCATCCACCTAATGAATACAGTGGTCCATTCATTCATTCATCCATCCACCCACCCATCCATCCACCCACGCATCCATCCATCCATCCATCCATCCATCCAATCCATCCATCCATCCAAATAGCTGTCTAACCATCACCCATCCATCTATCCACCATCGTCCACCTAATGAATATAGTGGTCCATTCATTCATTCATCCATCCACCCATCCATCCATCCATCCATTCAAAAAGCTATCTAACCATCACCCATCCATCTATCCACCTAATGGATACAATGGCCTTTCTATCCATCCATCCACTCATCCCCTCAACAATTCCACCAACCTTCTCTCAGGCTCATACATGTCCGCCCTCAGAGCAAAGAGGTGAAGACTGTTCCTTCCGTGCCAGCCCTTACCTGAGCTATATCTAGATCTGTCTCCACAGCCTCAAGGTCTTTCCCAGAGGCCAAGAGTTTGTGTGTATTCTCCATGTCCATGAGTGGTTCGTCTGGCAGATCGGCCTGTGGGAAGAGAGTAGACACTTAAGGAAATCTTGAGCCTAGAAAATATTAACAGTAAGGTAGTCCACACATTTGAGCTCAGAGGTAGGAGTGAGGGTCACATATCAGAGAGCTGGGGACCCTCACAATAACCAATGAGATGGCTACTTGTTACCATGCTAATTTTATGGGTGAAGAAACTGAGGGCCTGCTTGTCCAGGGTAACACAGCTGGTAAGTGGCAGAATCGGGATTTGAATCCAGGTTTGTGTAATTTAAGACATTAGATGTTCTTGACTCTTTGAGGTCAAAACTCAGAGAGCCTGGATGCTTGGCCACAAGCAAGGAGAGGGGTCACCCATGCCAGTCCCAAATACCCCAGGTTTTGGTCCAGGTAACAGTTGAAGAATCTGGGATCTAGGTCTTAAACCCCAAACCCCATCTCACCCCAACCTCCCCACTGCACAGATGGAGAAACTGAGGCCCAGAGAACAGCAAGATTCAAGCCAAAGGCCAAAGCAGCCTGGATCCCAAGGGTTCACATGGGAGGTACCGCTTACCGGAAGAGGGCTTTGGGGGCGCCGTGTGGCTGGGGGTGCGCTGGGGGTGGCAGCTACTGAAGTCCCGTCCAAGATAGGTGCCAGGAGGCGACGGAGGTCAGGGCTACAGAAGCTGCGGGGGTCAGCGGCCAGGGTGGCCTCGCTCAGGGCAGGGGGGTGCAGGAAGGCCAGGATCCGGGGACCAGAGGCATCTATAGGACACATCGGTGGGGAGGACACAGGATGGTCATCCAGGGCTGAGGGGCAGAGCCCCCTCGCCCCCAAACCCCAGGGAGCCTAGTTGACATTTTCAACAACCAATCAGGGTAGACACCGTCCACAGTGCTGGGGAACTGAGTTCCGGAAAACCCTTGTTGGACCAGGTTCTGTCTGTTCAGCTGCCAGATTGTGGTGAGGCCCTGAAGGGTCCTAGAGGGGCCAGTGTGGGGGAGGGGGCACGCAGCAGGCTCGGGATAGTAGCAACTGCCCAACGAGGGGGAAACATTTTAATCTTTAAAATCAATACTGCTGGACCAAGGCACATGACTGACCCGATTCTCCAGTGGCACAGAACAGCAATCAGCCACTCAGCTCTGGGGGGCTTGCATGTTAGGAGAAAAGACTGGCCCAAGGCCCTCAAGGAGGTGCTAAGGTCCCTGGAGGTCAGTTCTGAGCCAGAAAAGGAAAGGACATCAGTGACCCCACACCACACCCAAGAGCACGGGTTGCCAGCAACAGCTTGAAGAAGGTGACGGCCTTGAAGAACCAACAGGAAACGAAGTTTGCCCAGGATTGAGGCGTCAGGTGGGGGGAAGAAGGAAGAGGTAGAAAGGGGCCGGACTTGGGAGGGTAAGATTACTGGACGCCAATGAGCAGTGAGGTGGGAGCAGGAAACGAGCTCAAGGGTGGGGGCAATGGGGAGCCACGGCAGGATTCAGAGCAGAGGGGCAACAAGACTGAAGCAATCATCCCGGGGACACAGAAGAGGAAGGATAGAAGAGAGAAGAGTGCTCTGGGCAGAGGAAACTGCCAGTGCAAAGGCCCTACGGCATGAGAATCTAGCATATTCCATGAGCACGAAGGAAGCTGGCACCACTCAGAGTGTGAGCGAGAAGGGGAGGGAGGCAGGAGGCAGGTCACACACGGCCCGGTGAGCCACACTATTAAAGCATTTGGGCTTTCCCTCCAGCATCCTGGGGCCACAACCCCTCCCAGTCCCAGCCCTGCCCCATACCAAGGCTGTCCCCAGGATCAGGGGCGTCCTTCTGGGAGGGGGTGCCCCGCTGAGCGGGTCTGCGGGAGTGTCGCTCGGTTTGCTCCAGGGACAGCACCACTCCGGTCTCTTCTACCCGGCTGGGGTACAGGGCAAGAAGAGGAAGTCAGGGAGGGTCCTCGGCCCCAGCCCAGGCAGCCCCCTCAGCTCATGTCCCGTCACGGGGAGGCAACCCCACGCAGGGGCAGGGCGGCATCGTGCAGAAAGTTATTTGCCACATTTACTTGTTTCTTTTAAGGATTTAATTTTTGTTGAGTGCTTTTTATTATAATAGCATTTAAAATAAAGTTATGTGTGTCTTCCCAAGCTCTCTCTGTGGAGGGAGACGGAAAAAACGAGTTGGCATTTAGCACAGCCTGGGTAAGGGAGGGGAGACAGGGATGGGGGCGGGGGGGGGGGGGAAGGAGGGACAGAGAAGGGGAGGGTGAAAAGGCTTAAGAACAAAATATTCTCTTCATATTTACTTATAAAGATATTCTCATAGATGGATTGATGAAGTATATATAGTTGATGTTCTTACCTTACCAAATATGAAGAATTCAGAGGGGTACATTTTAATGAATAAGATTTTATTTATGAAGTTTCTATTCCTAGACATTTTTCATATTCAAGGGAATGGGTTTATAAATATATCCTTCTTATGTCCCCCGCGCCTCCCTTCCCCCCAATCGCTAGCTGCCGAGACAACCCAAATGTTCGCTGAGCGAATTGGCTTTTGGAGAATTGGTCTGGGGGCTGAGAACCAGGCCCTCATTTGCATAAAAATACCCAGGATGGCAGGTGGATGGTCCTCCCACGAGCCCGTTTGAGACACTAGGACCCTTCCCCACCCTCACGGAACCCCTTCTGGGCTGGAAACATCCCCATTTAGTCTGGACCAAAGCCACCCCATCCCCTTTGAAAAACACAAGGCCGCGCAGCCACACCTATACACACACGGTACACACAAGCGCAAACAGGAACACTCATATACACCCAAGTGTATACACAAGACAGCTGTGCATAAGCCATGCTCTAAGGCTCACACGTGCGTATTTGGCACATTCGTTCATTCCGTAAACATTTCCTAGACAACGAGTATTGCCTGCTGGCTAAGAACAGCGGCTCGACAGCCTGAGGCCTGGGTTCAAATCTCAGCGGTGCCACGTTCAAGCTGTGTGGCCTTGAGCATGTGGCTGAACCTCTCTGTGCCTCATTTGCCTCCTCTGGAAAGAGGCAATAGCAATAACACCTTCTCCCCAGGTCGTTAGGAGGCTTAAATTGACCAACACACATAAAATGCAGAGAACCGGGCCTGGTACCTGGTGAGCGCTACATAAATATTTGCGATTCTTGTTTGTCGAACACCTACCAGGTGCCAGGTGCTGTTCTAGGTGCTGAAGATTCAGCGGGGCCGCGTAGGAATGAGTTGTATTTTTTTTTTTTTAAGTTTTGTGAGCGTTTGCGAGAGAGAGAGAGAGAGAGAGAGAGAGAGAGAGAGAGAGAGAGCGAGCGCGCACGTGCGCACACGCGCGCACATGCGTACACGCGCGCGCACACGCAGGGGAGGGGCGAGGGTGGAGAGAGAGAATCCCAAGCAGGCTCTGCCCTGCCAGCACAGAGCCCAACACGGGGCTCAGACCGACGAACCATGAGATCGTGACGCGAGCTGAAATCGAGAGCCGGACACTTAACCGACTGAGCTACGCAGGCGCCCCTTGAGGCGTATTTTTGTAACGGAATCGCTTACTGCAGTGGAAGGAGGCTCAGGTCTGGAAGGGGAGGGATTTTTACACGACAGAATAGAAGTGCCCGCGTACACACAAAGAGCTACCCAAGTGCACACCACACCACACGTGCGAAGAACAAGGATGATTAGTACCATAGGCTCCTTATGTCTCTGATATTAGGCAAACTCCTATTCATTCCTCACCCATTTCTGCCAACAAAACTGAACTTCCTGGGTCTGCTCTTTGCCTAGAGTGCAGAAGACTGGAATCACGGGGCCTGGCCACAGAAAGGCAAACCTTCACAATGAATGAAAGGGGTTTTTTGCAGAGAGGGGGGCAGGACCCCCTCTCCTTTGCAGTGACAAATGGCCAGACCTCTTTCCACATCTGCAAGTTATTCAAAGGTTCTGATTTGAAAAGGCGTGAAAGTGAGGGCATTCCAAAGGTAATCAGCCCCGTATTCTTGTGCAACACAAAAGACTTGTGCGGATGCACCTGTTACCCACTTCTGTTTTCTACCAGAACGCGTCCTTAATCAAAAAAGACACAGGGAAACTCCTGAGGCTTTAGAAACTGATACCATGAGCTGGAAGGTAATCTTCAGAGAAAAGCTGTGATTCACCCTGTCTTAGGTGCTCCCTTGCCGTCCTCGTCACAATGTTGTCACGGTGGGAAACTTCTAAATGCTTGATGCAGTGGGGGAAAGCCTGTACACCCGGTAGAATGAAACAAAACGAGACAGAACCAGACAGAACGAAATGCTGGCAGCCGTGCAGAGGAACCTTCACGCTGCAGGTAGGAATGCAAAATGGCGCAGCCTTCTCGGGAGATGGAGTTAAACATACACTGACCATACGACCCATCCGTTCCACGCCTAGGTGTTTACCCGAGGCAAATGAAAACATGGGCTTACAAAATCTCGTAGGAGAACATTTACAGTAGCTTTCTTCGTAATCACTCAAAATTGGAAACGGCCCAAATGGCCTCCAACGGGTGAATGGATAAACCAACTGGTCTGTTGGTATTCATACCACAGATAACCACTCAGCGCGAAAACGGAGCCACTGGGGCGCCTGGGTGGTTCAGTCAGTTGAGCGACGGACTCTTGATTCTGGCTCACGTCACGATCTCATGGTTCATGGGTTCGAGCCCCGTGTCAGGCTCTGTGCTGACAGCATGGAGCCTGCTTGGGATTTTCTCTCTCTCCCTCCCTCCCTCTCTCTCTCTCTCTCTGCCCCTCCCCCCTGCTCTCTCTAAACAAACATCTTAAAAAAGGAGCTACTGAGGGATACCTGGGTGGCTCGGTCGATCGAGCATCCTGAGCATCCAACTTCAGCTCAGGTCACGATCTCACGGTTTGTGGGTTCAAGCCCCGCATCAGGCTCTGTGCTGACGGCTCGGAGCCTGGAGCCTGCTTCGGATTCTGTGCCTCCCTCTCTCTCTACCCTTCCCCTGCTCAAACTCTGTCTGTCTGTCTCTCTCAAGATAAATAAGCATTAAAAGAAATCTTTTTAAAAAGGAGCTACTGACAAATATAACATAGATACAATTTAAATATATTATGCTAACTGAAAAAAGCCAGAACCAAAAGGTTACATACTATAGGATTCCATGAACATGACATTCCGCAAAAGGCAAAATTCTAGGGTCAGAGAACAGTTCGGTGGTTGCCAGGGACTGAGGGTGGGTGGGGGGGTTCACTATGACAGAATGTTTTGGGGCAATTTTCTATAGCTTGATTGTGAAAGTGGTTACACAATCCCGGGCCTTTGTCAAAACTCATAGAACTGTATACCAAAAAGAGTGAATTTATTATATTCCATTTTTAAAATGTTTTTCTAATGTTTATTTTTGAGACAGAGAGAGAGAGAAAGCATGAACAGGGGAGGGTCAGAGAAAGAGGGAGACACAGAATCCGAAACAGGCTCCAGGCTCTGAGCTGTCAGCACAGAGCCCGACGCGGGGCTCGAACTCACGGACCGCAAGATCGTGACCTGAGCCGAAGTCGGACACTTAACCGACTGAGCCACCCAGACACCCCTATACTTCAATTTTTAAAAGGCAGCAAAGCCCCCATGATTCTGCTAGATTTACTTTGATTTGAACGGACTCTTGTTTAATTTAAATTTAAATAGCAGGCACACCCACGCACATACCTGTGCACATTCGGTCACGCGTTCTGCGTACACGTACATGTGAATACTCCCTCTCACGGATGTGTGCCTGACACACGCACACACCTATCCACACACATGCAGGCCAGACCCACACACACAGCCGCCCCGCCCCCTCTCGCTTACCTGATCAAAAAGTGGACGCAGACGATGCTCTCAGACTGGGGACCCCGGCCCCCTGACACCACTGTGGCCTGAGTCTGGGTCCACAGATAGCCACCACTCCGGGCCAGGAAGCGATACTGCCCCGTTACCGCCTGGCCCTTGCTCAGCACTGGGGAAGGGGGACGGGGAGGGGTCAGGGCCCCAGAAGGGGCAAACGGGGAGAGGAGGCTCTGGGGGCAGGGGGTTGGGGATGCGGGAGCCGGGGCAGAGAAGGTTCCTTGGGGCGTGGGGAGCAGGGAGCTGGTGTCTGGGTGGGGAGCGGGGCTCCCTGGAGCGTGGGGAGCTGGAGGGTCGGTCGCAGACTGCCGGGGAGTCTCACGTACAGGTGTGAATGCTCTGGCCAACGGCGTCCGAGTCCAGAGCGTGGATGTACTCGTAGGCGGAGCAGCCGATCAGGTCATCGGGGCTGTAGCCGGCCACCTCCGCGATCCTGGGGTGGGTGCAGTGGGGCCTGGTCAGTTGGACTGGCTGAGGTGGATGGTGGGTGGAGGGTGGGGCTGGGGGACACGGGGGACCAGCCAGCAAGACAGAGAGAGACAGGGTCGTAATGCAGAGAAAGGGAGAGTAAGAAATGGAAGAAGAGGCGTGCTGGGCTGAGTGACGGCCCCGGGAGAGATCCACCTCCCCATCCCTGGACCCTGTGACTATGAGGCCTCACGTGGCAAAGGGGACCGTGCTGGGCACAGGGGATGATTAAGTGAAGGATCTTGAGATGTCGCGCTTCACCTGGATGATCCGGGTGTGCCCAGTGTGGCGACAGGGGCCCTCACAGAGGAATACTCTGTCCAGGGCAGGTGTTGATGGAGGCGGGGGGGGGGGGGGGGGGCGGTGTGTTCTGAAGTTGGAGAAAGGGGCCCCAAACCAAGGGATGGAGGAAGATTCCGGAAGTTTTTAAGGCAAGGAGCCTCCAGAAGGAATGCACCCCTCGACTTTAGCTCCATAAGACTCGTTTCAGGCTTCTGGACCTCCAGAACTCTGAGGTCGTGACTGTGTGTCGTTTTGAGCCACTTGGTTTTGTGGTGACCGCTACGGCAGCAGGAAATCAGTACGAGGTGGGGGTGGGGCAGGGAATGGGAAGAGTAAAGAGAGGGAGAGAGCGAAGGAGCAGGGAAGAGAAAGGAAGAAAGGAAATCACAGTAAGAGAGGAAAAACCCAATAGAAAGTAATAATGCTGCTGCTGATTAAACATAGACACGTCTAGGGGCACCTGGGTGGCTCAGTCAGTTGGACATCTGACTTCGGCTCAGGTCATGATCTCACAGTCCGTGAGTTCGAGCCCCACGTCGGGCTCTGGGCTGACAGCTCAGAGCCTGGAGCCTGCTTTGGACCCTGTGTCCCCGTCTCTCTCTGCCCCTCCCCCGCTCACGCTCTGTCTCTCTCTGTCTCTGAAAAATAAATCAACCTTAAAAAAATTTTTTTTTAAAAATCCAGAAATAAATAAACCTCAAAAAAAATTTTTTTAATCCAAAAATAAATAAACCTTAAAAAAATAAAAAAATAAATAAATCCAAAAATAAACATTAACAAAAATTTTTTTTCAGTAACACCAAAATATGCTTCTCTAGAACTCTCTCCCAGGCAACACACTGGGTGCTCGGAACAGGTGCTCTAAGGAGACCCTGGTCACTTTCCGGCACAGATGAGAGCGCGGCACAGAGATGCGATAGCCTCCGGCCAAGAGTACACAGCCAGGCTTTAAACCCAAGCCGTCTGAGCCCAGACTTGCCATTCCCGAGGAGGGAAGATGCCGAAACAGGAAGGAGAGGGAGGAACAAAGACTCAGAGACAGACCAGGAGAAAACCCCACAGAGGATTCACAGACAGCCACACAGAGACAGAGATGGATGGCATCAGAGACAGACGGAAGTGGGCCAGAGGGAGAACAGTGGGGGCAGGGCAGGGGGCGGCGGATGGGCCGGAGCTAGGCATGAAGGAAGAGGAGGAGCTGGGCCAGGGGAGGGGGTGGGGGGGCCGCGGGGCTCCTGCCCACCTCTCATCACAGTAGGTGAACTTCATGTCCAGGCTGTGGCGGCTGAGGAAGGCCCCCCGGCCCAGGGGGGGCTCCAGGCTGCCCGGGTGGGGGATGGCTTCACAGATGAGCACCAGGCATTGCAGGGGCGGCTCCAAGTTGGGGCTCCCTTCGGGGGAGGTCTGCACAGGGGGCTTGTAGGCCCTCATGTGTCCAGAGCAGTACAGCACCTAGTTGGGATGGGGGGAGGGGGGCAGGCAAAGGTGGTGATGCACATGGGCCTGGGGTTCCCATGGGCCTAGGAGATATGTCTCTAGGTGCCCCACCGGGAGCCGAGAACAAACCCCTGACCTAAGGAGGTTCTGATCCAGATTCTGAGACTCAGGGAGCTCTGAAGACCCCAGATTCCAGCCCCGTGGAGACTCCAGGCACCGAAGGCTGAGGACCCCCAGCCCCAGGTCCACAGGCTCAGAAAGGACACAAGGACTCCCAGCCTTCCAGCTCCACGGACACCCAGCCTTCTAGATTCAGCCTGAGGGTGCCCCACAGGATCCCCGCACTTGCAACATGCTGGGAGAATTTTCTGGCTCAGGCCCAGCCCCAGCAGGCCCCCAGGCCCCTCACCCTCCTCCAGGCCAGGCCCTGCCCACCTTCCAGGTGGCCGCCTTGAGGTTGAGGGTGCGCCCGCGGCTGGTGAGGGTACTCTTCATGCGCAAAGAGAAACACCGCTCGGTGGGGGCCTCTGGCTTCTTTTTGGACAGACCTGGGGAAGGGCCACAGGGAAGGGGGTGAGCAGGTTGCTGGGCGGCTCTGGACAGACTTGACTAAAGTCTCCCCGGCCTCATTCCCACAGTTGAGACCTGGAACCAGGGAGGGCCCCAGGGCTAGGGGGTGCTCCTTGCCGACACCCCAGGGCCGGGCCGGGTCCCCTCTTCCCATTTTTCAGAGTCTGGAGAAACGGGATATGCAGGGGGAAAGCCTCAGCTTCTATAACCAGGGGACAGAGGCCTCCAGGGAACTCACTCGGCCGGGGGGTCAGGGCGTCCTGGAGCTCCTGTTGGTCACAGGGGTGGATGAAATCAAAGATGCTGTGTCCGATGAGCTCCAGCTGCCAGGGAGGGAAGCAGGAGGTGTCTGGGAGGAGGCGCACTTTCACCAGGGCCTCTGACCCAACTCCTCCTTCCTGTCCTCACTGCCCTTCCCCTCCTATTCTCCCCCCCACCCAATTTGTGAGCCTGGATTACTTTCCCAGGCTTTTCTCTCACTCACTCACTCACTCACTCACTCACTCACTCACTCAGCAACTACTTCTTGAGGACCTGCTGTTTGCCAAGCCCTCTTCTAGATGGTAAGCAAAGCTGTGGCCACGCAGGCAAAATCCCTGCCTCTCGGAGCTTACTGGCTAGTAGGGGAGATGGCCGATGAGCAAACACATCAAACGCCACAGTTATAAAGCAAGAGAGGAAGTGATACGAAGAACATCAAGGTTAGGCAGTGAAATGATGGGCTGCTATCTTAGAGGCAGTAGTCAGGGCCCGTGATAGTGAAACAAATCGCTGAGCCAAGCCAGCGAGGTGGTCGTGTGGCTCTCTGGAGTGTTCTGGAAAGAGGGAACCGCAAGTGCAAAGGCCCTGAGGTGAGACCCCATTCAAATCCCACCTGTTTGGCAAGCCAAGGACTCAGCGTGTTGTTTCAGTTCAGGCAATGAGCCTGGCGCTGGCCGGAGGGGCATCAGATGGAGGCAGATCCACACAGCTCTCAATCCAGTGGTGGTGTGGACCAGGGGAAGAGAGCTCTCTCTCCTCTAACAGCCCCTTTGTAGCTGGATTCAAATCCTGGCCCTGCCACTTCCTAGCTTCGGGGCCTTGGGACATTCACCTCTCTGAACCCCCAAGCTCGGGCTGAAATGGTACCAAGAGTGGGATAACAAAGCAGGAGATAGGCTCCAAGTATGGAGTCCGTTTATGTGAAACAGGAAAAAGAAGGGTAACCCTCCCGTGGGGCATGCTGTATGGATGAGCTGAAATCAGTTCCCCACCCGTATCTCCTGCCTCCCCATCCCCAGACCCCTGCTCAGGCTCCTCTTCTCTTACCCGGGGCCCCGCACCGCTCCCTGTGGGCCCTCAGCCTCTAATCCCAGCCTCCACCTCTACCTCTGGGCACACCTAGAGAGAGCTTTCCAAAACGTAAGTCCTGTTCTACCTCTCCCACAGCCTCTCCCCTGCTGAAAATCCTTCTATGGCTCCCCAGTGCCCTGGCAGTAAACCTGCTTTGGTCCTAAATTACCTAGCTCTGTTGACCTCAGGATTTTTTTTTTTTCCTCTCACCCCTCCCCTTGCACTCTGCACTTAGCCAGGAGAAGCATCTCGATTTCCTCCAAATGCTCTGTTTTAGCTCACCTCTGGGCCTTTGCATATTCTGTTCCCTCGGCCATGCACATTCCCAGCCTTCGCTGTTCCTGTCCATTCGCCCTACCTTCTGACTGGCTAAGTCCTTGGGGTTTCAGCTCAGGTGTCTTCTTTTCCAGGAGGCCCTCGATTCCCCCTGAGGCTGGGTCAGGTAACCCGCCCCCCCACCCCTTCCCCTGGCTCACACAGCCCCCTAGGGTGCCCCATCCCAGCCCTGATCATTCTGAGTCCTCCTGTCTGGTGACACGTCTGCCTCCCCTCTGTATGGTGAACCCTGTCAGGGCAGGGCTAGGGCAGTCTCAGTCACCTCTGGATCCCGGCATCGCCTGCCCAGGGCCAGGCACAAGGCAGGCAGCGCCTCTCACCTGACTGAGGCCCAGGTGTTTGCTGACATTCTCCGACAGGTAAGCCATGTCTCCCTCGGCAGTGAGCACCATGACGAAGCCCTCCAGGGCCTTCAGGTAGCAGGCATCCAGAGCTTCTCCCCCTGCTCCCACCTGGTTCCACTCCCCTGGTGTCAGGGCCAGGGTGGGTGGGGTGTGTCTAGTCAGCCATGGATCCACCCTGGCCAGCCTCCCTCTGCCTTCCCTCACTCAGAAGAGCTTCTAGGTACCCCCAGGTGAGCAAGAAACATATGCCGGTGGCTTGGAGTCCCCAAGGAAGACGGCAGGGCCGCCAAGGATTGTAATCCTAAGGGGGCAGGGCTTGCCTGGGACACAGAATTCTAAGGCGGTGGGGGGTCTCCCATGGGAATAGAATTCTAAGGGGGGTAGGCTTCCTAGGAGGGCAGAATTCTAAAGAAGCAAGGGCTTCCAGGTGACAGAATTCTAAGGGGGGCAGTGCTTCCCAGAGAAATAAAATTCTTTGGGGGCAGTGAAGTCTTGTGGGCTCCACATTCTTCATAAAGTCCTGAGGATTCCAAAGTGTGTGTGCGTATGTGTGTGTGTGTGTGTGTGTGTGTGTGTGTGTGTGTGTGTGTGTGTGTCAAAGCCTCCTGCAGGGTAGAATTCCAACTGGGTGGGAATTCAAGAGGATGGCTAAGGGGAGGGGTGATGGACCTAGGGAGCTGGGGAGGGTACTCTCTCAAGCAGGCATTTCTAGAAATCGGGCAGCTAAGCCTCCCCGGGGGATTCGTTGCAAGAAGGTCTCCCAAATCCTAAGGGCTGAAGCACCACCCCAGGGAGTTAGCCGGCCTCCTATTCTTCAAGGAGGGCCACCTAGAAGGAGGTGGGGCTTTCCCAAGGGGCGGGGCCTCACGTGAGAGACTACCGAGAGGGCGGGGCCCCGCCGGGGAAGCACCTCCCAGGGGGTGGGGCCCCGCCGGGGCGACGTGGGGGCGGGGCCTCGTCGAGGTGGGAACGCCCCCCGGGGGGCGTGGCTCACCTGCGGCGCAGAGGCGGTGCATGCGCAGGTAGCTGATGGTGAGGCGCATGATGGAAGCCTTGTCCAGGTGGGCGCTGACCCCGCGCGCGAAGGGCAGCGTGTGCGCCAGCTGGTACAGCACCTCGGTCTCCTGGCTGCGCCGGCTGCGGGCCGCATCCCGGGACTTCTCCTTGCGCAGCTCGGTGCTCGACCTGCGGGCATCGGCAGCGGTCACTGGCGGCGCCCCCGGAAGGGAAAGAGTCGGATGGGACATGCGCGCGGGGCGCTGCCACACGGGGCCCGGGCTCACAGAGGGCAGGGCCGCGACCGTGCAGGTCCCGCTGTGTGGCCCGGGCGAGTTCCCGGAGCTCTCTAGGTCCGCGAGGGTTATACTCCGGGGCAGCTCCCCGGCCGCGGGTTTTATCTGTCCCCGCGCCGCGCTTGCTGCCCCCAGCGCCTTGCTTCTCTCCGAGGCGTGCCTAAGGGCCGCCGTCCCCTCCCTGACTTATCTGCTGTCAATTCCCCGGGCCCGGGACGCCTGGGGGACAGGGTGGCCTCCTGCTGGGAGAGGGCCGGCGGAGCTGGCCCCCAGCCAGGGAAGGGAGGAGGCATGATGTCAGCAGCCTCCAGGCCCCCTACCCTACAGCCTCCCGGAACCCTCTCTCCTGCCCTTTCCCCTCCTCAGCTGAGCTGAATCCTCAGAATCTTAGAACACAGATCTCAAAGTCCAACCACCCACCACCAGGGGCCCTGCCGATGTGACACAGCAAACCAACCCCACTGTTCTATGAAGCCAACGGCTAACCACTCACCCCTGCCCTTTAATCCATTTCAAATGCCTGACTGCTGCACGTGGGGTTGGGGGTAGACGGATGAGTACTGTTTTGTCACAAATATCTGCCACTTATCCCGCATGTACTGTCAGTCCCCAGCCCAAGGAGGTAAAAGACCTGAACCCACTTAGACCTCAGACAACCCCAGCAAGAAGGCAATAACAGTATCCCCATTGAACAGACGAGGAAACCAAGGCACAGAGAGGCACAGCGCTTGCCCCTAACGAGTGAAGCCAGGTTTGAACAATGGTGGGCCTGAACTCTTCACGTTTTTCTGTTCTGTGGCTCTGGGTTTATCTCCACGTTAGTGCTTCTCTCTGCTACCGCCACTGTCTTAAGTGTCCAAATCCAAACTGCATGGTTTTTTGAAAAAAGAAAAATTATAGAGTATATTACATGTAGTGTATATAATCTTTTCCCTCTCTGAATACACACACACACACACACAACACACACGTGTATATATGTGTGTGTATATATATGTCTCAAACTCGCGAACTGTGAGATCATGACCTGAGTCGAAGTCAGACACGTAACTGACTGAGCCACCCAGGTGCCCCTATATATATATGTAATTTTTTTTAAGTAGGCTTTAGGCCCAGCACGGAGCCCAGTGCAGGGCTTGAACTCACGACCCTGAGATCAAGACCTGAGCTGAGATCAGGAGTCAGATGCTTAACCGACTGAGCCATCCAGGCGCCCCTAATCTTCTCTGTACTTATCATATTGAGAGAGCCATTAATAAGCAGCTATAATTTGCTAAACATGCGTGTGTCTTGCACTGTCCTAAGTACTCTGCCTATGTGTACTCATTCAACTCCAGGAGGCACTTTAAACCTCCATGTCGCAGAGTGGAAACTGGGGCTCTGACAGGGAAAGTCCTTTGCCCCAAAAGTCACAAAGCCAGTAACTGACAGAGCCGGGATTTGAACTTAGGCAGTGAGGTTCCAATGCCTTCATTCTCTGATCCCTTCCTGGTGACCCAGCCCAGGGAAGCAGAACTAACTCTAGGAAGGGAGGTTGTCCCTTCCAAAAACCAGAGGCCACTCCTGGGGATGGCATCAACCTCGCCCCCCAAGCAGACCTGAAGCCCCACCCACAGGCACGGATGGGGAGAGGAAAGGGGACTGTCCTGTCAGGCTGCTGGGGGAAAAAACTGCAGCCAGTGGGAGGCACAGAAGGGGGCAGGCTGGGTGGAGGGGTGGAGGGAGCCAGCAATCACCCCCCCCCCCATTCCCTCCCTCCTGGCTGGTGGGAGGCAGGGGCCTCCAGTCCTGCTCTGCCCAGAGGACATTCCGTCCTGTCCCGTTCTGTTCCAGCCCTGTTTGTCTTCCTGCCCAGAGGGTGGGGGTGGGCGGGCCTCCCTGAGCTGGGGGCCCAGACGGAGGGAAGAGGGAGTAGGAACAGGAATGGGGGTGGGGCTGGCCCCCCACCTCCCGGGCAGCTGGGCTCTGTAATCCTGTCTGTGGCAGACTTCGATAGAAGGAGCCAGCTGGTGGCTGCGGCAGGACCCTCCTTCTAGCTCCCAGCCTGTTCTCTGGATGTTCTTCTGACGGGAAGTGTGGGCCTCTCACTGGCTTCAGAGCTGCCTAGGTCTCCGGGCCTGGGTCTCCGGCCTTTCGTTAAATGGGGTAGGGACTTGTTCAGCCTTTCATTAAACAGAGTAGGGACTCGTTCCTCAGGTTTGGGACTCCCACTATGTCCTAGCTGTGTAACTTTGGACAAGTCGCAGGGCTTCCCCCGAGCATCACAATACAACCTCACAGGGTTGTTTTAAAGATGAAATGATGGGGCGCCTGAGTGGCGCAGTCGGTGAAGCGTCCGACTTCAGCCAGGTCACGATCTCGCGGTCCGGGAGTTCGAGCCCCGCGTCAGGCTCTGGGCTGATGGCTCGGAGCCTGGAGCCTGTTTCCGATTCTGTGTCTCCCTCTCTCTCTGCCCCTCCCCCGTTCATGCTCTGTCTCTCTCTGTCCCAAAAATAAATAAAAACGTTGAAAAAAAAAAAAAAAAAGATGAAATGAATTACCATACGGCAAGGACTCAGAAGGGGGCCTGGCGATTGGGGAGTGCCAGGAGAGACTTAAACTTTCTGTTATCCCCTCTTGGTCCACATCAGGAACGGAAGGCTGAGGAGCCTCTTGCGCACCAGGGAGGCCTGTGGTGTGGTGTGTGTGTGTGTGTGTGTGTGTGTGTGTGTGTGTGTGTGATTACACACGTGACTTTCACACACCTAGGGGGTATCCTGCCCCAAAGATGGGTTCCCTCACTGCTCCTCATCCTGATGTGGTGCAGTGGAGGGGAGGGATGATCCCCATCTTCCAGGATATGTGACTGAGGCTCAGAGAGGCAGTCACTGACACAAGGCCACGCACCCAGGAAGCAGATGAGCTGGGATTCGAACCTGACTCGGGCCTGTGCTCTTAGATGCCATGGCTTGGGGGGCATGTCCACCCCAGGGGCCCCTGCCCTGACCCTCCTTGGCCCCGTGGCCTCAGTCCCTTCCCCGTGTCCCACCTCTGCTGCCTCCGGATTTCCCCAGCTGGCCAGTCTCCCCAGCTGGCCCCATGCCCAGCCCTGGTCCAGCCCCCTGGCACTCTGCCCGGCTTGGGACGTGCAGCTGGAACCCGGCCACCCTTCCTCTGTGTTCCAGCAGAGAACAGGGGGTGGGGCCAGGGCCTGGAGGCCCCAGGGTGAGGCCTGGGAATGGGGGCTGGGGCCCAGTGCCCCCCCCCCCCCACACACACAACCAAGAGAGGGAGAAGCCCACCTCTGAAGAACTTGCCACCCAAGAACACAGGCATGAGAAAGTAGGGAGACCCTGTGCACACTAAGGGCTGCCCTTGGCCCTCTCTCTTCTGACACTGAGTTGGGTATTGGGGGTCTTGCAAAAAGTGTAGCGGATCTAGGGGGGCTTTGGTTGTATCTGGGCAGGGACCCTTCTTGACATCGTGAGGCCAGAGGCAGGGTTTGGGTTTGAGAAGGGACTCGGGGTGGGGGCCAGTCAGGAGGAGTCTCTCTGTCTCTGCCTCTGCTCATTCCCGAGGATGTGGTAATCCAGTGGGGTGCCTGTACCCAAGTTTCCTATCTTCTCAAGGAACCCTCTGATCTGGGGCGTGGTGGGGGGAGGGCACCCGGGCCCTTATACCCATCAGGAACTTCTCAAGAACATCCCTTCCCAAGGTGGGATGGCAGTAAGCCTGAGCTGGAGGAAGGGAAGGGGGTGACGAGGTATGGGGGCCCACTCACCATCACCTAGGCCCCCTTTGGCCCAAGTGCCATCCTAGGGGTGCAGGAGGGGAAGGAGCGTGGCTGGGATCCGGGTGCGAGTTATGAGAGGGTGGTGCACAGCACTGGGATGACACCACAGGAAAGGGTTGGCCTTGGTGGGGAAGGGGAGCGCCCCAGCTCAGCCAAGGGGGCCCCCACCCAGCCAGGAGGGGGCGCTGGGAGGGGCTGGGCTGAGACTGGCTCAGAAGGGGTGGGATGGAGTTCCCTGGCAGGCCCCGAGCCAGAGACTGGAATAGAACTGAGGGGGGAACGGCTTGGGGTGGGGGGTGGTAAAAAACATGGGGGTGTGGACAGATCCAATCAGACCTGTGAAGCCAGGGAGGAGGGAAGGGGGTGAGGCTTCCTGGATGCTTCAGATTGGACAAGGGAAAACCGAGGGCCTGCAAGATTTTCCAGGGTCCCATGAAAACATGGCCAGATAGATCCCCCCTGGGCAGCAGACCCAGAGCACCCAGCGGATCTGCACCTGCTGGGAGGGGGTCACGGAAACCTACGCTCCGGCCAGGAGGACCCAGCTGAACACTCCCTGCTTGCACAGAATCAGACACAGCACCCTCTGGGGTGGGGGGGCGCGGCGGGGGTTCCCTAAATAAGGCTGTGCCATGGTCACAGGCACTGAGTAGGGGTGGAGGAGGGAGAGAAGGGGCTAGGCTTTGGGAAGTGGGTCGAGCTGTTTCCTTGTTATGAAAAGGGGTGCCTCTACCTTTACCAAAAGGTCCCCGGGAAGGTTCCCAGATAGCTTCTGAAAGGAGACCCACCTCTGCTTATTTCTAGGGGACCCAAGGTTCGCAAGACTGGCAGGGGGAGGAGGGGAAGCATCCAATTATAGGAGATGTCTCTTCTCTTGAACTCAGAATCTGACTTCCCATTCCAAGGGGCTGTCTATATCTGTAATAGCTGTATACACCCCAAGATCCCAGGGATCCGGTTGCAAAGAACCACTTCAATTCTGGGAATTCGGAGGCCGGTAATGTCAACATGTGGAGGGAGAATGCCTTACGTAGAAGCCCGGGAACTGCCCGAACACCAGCACCCCCAGTTCCGTGGGGGACCCCAACCAGGTGGGAAAGCGAACTCAGGGCAGCAAGAAAGTGGGGATCAGGGCCCTGAAGTCACTCCAGGCTAGAGGGGCGGGGCAGCCGGGGACTTGGAGGAATCCCCCTCGCCTGCACTCGGGTAGGGTGTAGGGTGCGGCGGGGATGTGCCTCCAACCGCGCGTCCCGGGGCGTCCTTGGCCGGCACCCGCACATCCCCCGCCCGGCTCAGGGGTCCCTAGAAGGAAAGCCCCCCGACTTCCATCATCCCCGCCCCGAACCCCCGTACCTTGCGCGCTGCAGCCCCAGCGCCATGGCTCGCCGTCGCCACTCCGGAGCCCTTCGAGGCCCCTCGCCCCCTCCCCTGGCCCTGCGAGCCCCCTCCCCAGCTCCGCCCCCCGCCGCACCGTTGGCGGCGGCGTGCCCGGCCCGCGGCTCTGGTTGGACGATGGGTCTGTCACTTCCGAGAAAGAGGCGGGACCAGAGGCGAGGACCTAGAGCTCCGGAGGGGGGGGGGGGGTATACCGCGGCACACACCGCCCCCCAGCCACACCCCTCGCCGCGGACTTCCTCGCCAGTGTCGCCCGCAGGGTCCCCGGGCCGCGCCTCCCGGCCCAGCCTCTCTCGCCAAGTTCCCACACCAGCCCTCTCCCGAATCCACCCAATTCACTCCGACTCTTACCCCGCACCCCCCAACTCTCACCCCCGGCCCGGCCCTCCATTTCCCACCCCCGGTGGGGCCCCTCAGACCACCGTCCCACCCACTCCCAAGTCGCCCAGCTCTGCCCTTATCCACTGGCGAGAACCCCCGCCTCTCGCCACCCCCCACTGCCAACCGCACCCCAGCTCTCCAATCCCTCCCCCAATGGACCCCACCATTCCCTCTCGTCCGCAGCCCCCTGTGCCCCCATCCCTGCAGCCAGTATCTCCACCTCACCCCCACTCCTCCAGTCTGGCACCCTCTGCACCCTCAGCCCCACCTTCTTGCCTCCCTAACTCCTTTTTCAAGTTCCCACTGCTGAATGATCAAGTTTATGTCAAGTAAATATGTACAACTCAATCACACCAACTTTTCAAAAGAGCAGAGAAATGCTATCTACTAGCGAAGTAAGACGGGAAGGGTACAAGGTCACCAAGGAGTGGCTAAAGCATTAGGATCGGATTGGGAACAGACTGTGTGTGTGTGTGTGTGTGTGTGTGTGTGTGTGTGTGTGTGCGCGCGCGCGCGCGCTCGCATGTGTGTCTGTGTGTTGGAGGGGAGCGGTTTTCTAATCCACGACCGACCAGTATTCCAGATGCAGCTTTGGACAGGAAAAAGGATACTATGGCCCAAGTTTATAGGGTTTGCCCCTTCCCAGCATCTCACTCAGTTTACAAGCGGGGAACCACTTCTCTCCCTTCTTACTCTATTTAAATTTGAATAGGGCTGGCCCTAACCCTCCCCGCACCGGCTTGGGGACAGGAGGATCCAAACCTAGCCAATCAGTTTATTCTGTTTCCCTGGTCACCGTGATTGGTTCAGGGAAGACATGGGACCTAACCCTAGCCCAGTGAGAACCAACCCAGAGACATTTGCTGCAAGGAAAGAAAAAGGTTCTGTATTTCTGCTGGAGTTGCCCAGGTGGTGGGAGGTGACCCTGGAGCAGATGGGGCTCACCCTGTCCCCAGGAAAGAAGAGGCTTTGTGAGATGAAAGTCAATACAGAAGAAAATGAAAGTTTGCGGAAGACAGTCTTGACATCAGCATCTGGGTGCCTGGATCCAGCCATTCCTGAACTCCAAGTTAATCTCAGAACCATTATGGTGTTTGGGGCTGTGCCTGTTGTTAAATATAACCTTATTCGTTGACTTTGTGCTTAGATTAGTATGAGTTGATTTCAGCTGCTTTCACTCAAAAGAATCTTGATCAACAGAGAAAATATCTCCCAGGCTCCAGTGTGGAGGCACGTGGGGTATGAGAAAACAAGAGGCCTAAATTAGAAAGGGCTGCAGGGGAAGCAGTGTCCTACATGCGGAAGCAGGGGCTGTGCAAGTCATAGCAGAGAGCCAATGCGAGGGATTGACAGAGCCCAAGGGAAGCTGGCACTTGCTAAATACACATCAAAACAGAATTTAAAAATACGTACAGATGCACCAGGCATCTACAGTCTAGGTTAGCATTAACTTGGCGGTTCCTGGCAGCTAAGGCAATGTTTGAAGTGGGCTCCGACTACAACCCGGAGCGTAAAGAGAAGAGGTGGGAGCTGGTGGTGCAGGGGTGCAGGCAGGTGAAATCCAACCAGATCTGAAAACCATGAAAGAAGGCTGGGCACTCTCCTGAAGGCACTAGGGAGCCATGGCAGAGTTTTGAGCAGGACAGGAACACAATGTGTGCCTTATAAAGATTCCTCTGGCGGGGCGCCTGGGTGGCGCAGTCGGTTGAGCGTCCGACTTCAGCCAGGTCACGATCTCGCGGTCCGTGGGTTCGAGCCCCGCGTCGGGCTCTGGGCTGATGGCTCAGAGCCTGGAGCCTGTTTCCGATTCTGTGTCTCCCTCTCTCTCTGCCCCTCGCCCGTTCATGCTCTGTCTCTCTCTGTCCCAAAAATAAATAAACGTTGAAAAAAAAAAAAAGATTCCTCTGGCTGCTCTGTGGAGCGTGGATGGATGAATACAACACAATGGCAATCGTAGAACCTAGGTGACACGGTTCATGTTCGTCACCATGAAATCTTTCAAATTTTCTATATCTTTGAAAATGCTCATAAAGAAACGTTGGGAGAAACAAATGTTCAGGAGGCCAGAGGGACATGGCTTGGAGATTGATTATTTGGTTGTATGGATGAAGTTGTGGTTTTGTTGTTGTTGTTTTGTTTTGTTTTGTTTTGTTTTGAATATGCTCTGCCTTGGGCAAAGGGAATCCTCTGTTTTCAAGGTGAGTTGAAGTCTTTTCTGTCCTTCTCTTCCCTCTCCCCTGGATCTATTTATCCTACAATACACCCACCCCCTCATTCATTCATTCATTCATTCATTCCATTTATCCCACACATTTCCACGGAATGACAAACATACCGTTGTAGGCATTGGGGATACAGTGGTGAACAAGACAGGTCAAGGTCTCTGACCTGCCTTCACGGAATTTACACTCTGGGCAGACAGACTATACAAAGAGATATAAGTGACATACATAGTACGTTATATTGTGACAAGTGCTCTAGAGAGATGTAACCCAGAGAATGGAGGGAGATAGTGATTTTTGGCGGGGGGGGGGAACTATAATTTTATATAGTTTGATCATGGAAGAGCTTAGTGAGAAGGTGACATTTGAGCAAAGACTTGAAGATGAAGGGGAAAACCCTGTGGATTTCTGGGAGAAGACTGTGCTAAACTAAGAGAACAGCAAATGCAAAGGTCCTGAGGTTGGACCGTTCAGGGCTCAGCAAGGAGGCCGGTGTGGCTGGAGCTGAAGAATGGATGCGGAGAGTGGGAGATGAAGTCAGAGAGGTGGGGTAGGGTGTAGGGTGGGTTTTTAGATTTTCCCTGGATTTGGCCTTTTGCTGTGAGGGAGATGGGAGCACGGGAGGCTTTCGTACAGGGAAGTGGCATCGGAGTTAGGTCTGAATGAAGTCCTCTTTCCCTTCTCTTAAACGAAAGAACTAACTATAAGCTCTCTAGTTTCCGAAACAAACCACCGCCCAAGGTTTACTTTGCTCGTGAGCTGCCATCCGAGCAGGGACTGGCGTAGACAGCCGTCTCTGCCCTACCTGGCCTCGGCTGGGGCAGCTCAAGGGCTGTGGGCCGGGAGGATCTGAAGCGTCCCCACCCACCTGCCCGGCAGTGGATGCCGCTGTCAGCTGAGACCTCATCGGCGGGCTGGGGCCGGAACACCTACAAGTGACCTTTCCACGTGGCAGCTTGGGCTTTCTCACATCATGGCTTATTAATTTATTTTGAGAGAAAGAGAGGAGCAGAGACGAGAGAGAGAATCCCAAGCAGGCTCTGCGCGGTCAGCACGGAGACCTGGGCGGGGCTCGAACCACGAACCCTGATCAGGTCATGATCTGAGCGGAAATCGAGAGGCAGACGCTTCACTGACTGAGCCAGTCAGGTGCCCCTGCCACACTCTTCATAAGACGGTGTCTTGGGGACTCAGCACGAGCAGGGGAAGGACAGAGAGAGAGAGGGAGACACAGAATCCGAAGCAGGCTCCATCCAGGCTCTGAGCTGTCAGCACAGAGCCCCATGCGGGGCTTGAACCCACGAACTGTGACATCATGGCCTGAGCTGAAGTCAGATGTTTATCGGACTGAGCCACCCAGGCGCCCCAGAGAGTCATTTCTAAAAAAATATATATATATAGGGGCGCCTGGGTGGCGCAGTCGGTTAAGCGTCCGACTTCAGCCAGGTCACGATCTCGCGGTCCGTGAGTTCGAGCCCTGCATCGGGCTCTGGGCTGATGGCTCAGAGCCTGGACCCTGTTTCTGATTCTGTGTCTCCCTCTCTCTCTGCCCCTCCCCCGTTCATGCTCTGTCTCTCTCTGTCCCAAAAAAATAAATAAACGTTAAAAAATAAAAATAAAAATATATATATATATGTGTGTGTGTGTATATATATATACATATATATGTGTATATATATGTATATATATATATATATATATATGCATTTGATAGAAAATAATATCACCCGGGATAGATTGGATTATTGTTGTCCAGTCTCCAGTCCCCCCTTGTTATAGAACCACCCGTCCATGATTTTCCTATGTGACCATGGAGACTCTCCTAAGCAAATCGAACGCATTCCCTGGCCCATTTGGTCACGTGACATCGCTTGGCCAGGCAGAGGGGAAAGATGCTGTTGTCGGTATACACACACAGGACTCCACGGAATGTGGTGTGCCCCCTGTTGGGAGGACACAGCACCGATGAAATACTTCCACCAGAATAACTGAACCTGCATCTGATTAAGCTCCCGGATGTAACCATCCGTTTACAGGAAAGGCAGTGGACGGACGAACACATTAAACAACACTGTGAAAGAACAATCAGCCAGATGTAGACTGCGGGCAACTCTAGACCAGCGTTGCCCAACAGAACTTTCTAAGTTGATGGAAATGTTCTAGATCCCTGCCGGCCCAACTGACAGCCACTGGTCCTGTGTGACTACTGAGCACTTGAAATGTGCTCAGGGTGATTGGGGAACTGAATTTTTTTATTTTCAGTTTCTGGGGTAGCTCTTTTTCTTCTTTCTTTTCTTTTTTTCTTTTTTCAATGTTTATTTATTTTTGAGAGAGAGAGAGAGCACGAGCAGGGGAAGGACAGAGAGAGAGGGAGGCACAGAATCTGAAGCAGGCTCCAGGCCCAGAGCTGTCAGCACAGAGCCCAATGTGGGGCTTGAACTCACAAACCATGATATCGTGACCTGAGTCAAAGTCCAGACACTCAATTGACTCAGCCACCCGGGTGCCCCTCTTTTTTTTTTTTTTTTTTTCATTGAGGCAAAATTCACATAATGGAAAATTAGCCAGTTTAAGATGTATATAGTTCAGTGACATTTAGTATATTCACTGTGTTGTGGAACCATCACCTGTATCTACTTCAAAAACATTTTCATCAGCCCCAAAGAAAACTTGTCACTCTTGTCTCTGCTCTCTCCAGCTCCTGGCAACCACCACCCTACTTTTTGTCTCTATGGATTTATGTATTTTAGATATTTCATGTAAGTGGAACTGTACATTATGTGGCCTTTTGAATTTGGCTTCTTTAACTTAGCACTATGTTTGCAAGGTTCAGACAGTAACCCAGGGTGAGCTTGTATCTCTACTTCATTTCTTTCTATGGGTGAATATTAGTCCATTGTATGGCTACACCACAGTTTGCTTACTCATTCATCAGTTGATAGACATTTGGGTTGCTTCTGTCCTTTGGTTGTTATGAATGATGAACATTCATGGACAAGTATTTGCTTGAATACCCATTTTCAATTCTTTGGGGTATACGCCTAGAAGGCGGAATTGCTGGTAATTTCTAACCTTTTGAGGAACTGTCAAGCTGTTTTCCACAGTGGTTGTACCACTTTATATTCCCACCAGCAACGAACAAGGGTTCCAATATGTGCACATCCTCACTAACATAAGGACTATGGATCCATGATGATGAGGAAGGGAGAGGAGCCCCCCCCCCACCTACTTCTACCTGAAAGTTAGTTGTCCACTGGACCCCACCCCCACAGGGACACGTGTTTCTGGATTAAATTGGGATTAAAGTATATCTACTGGGGCACTCGGGTGGCTCAGTCAGTTGAGCATCTGACTCTTGATTTTGGCTGGGGTCGTGATCTCCGGTTCGTGAGACTGAGCCCCACATCTCTGCTTGAGATTCTCTCCCTCTCTCTCTGCCTCTCCCCTGTTCTCACTCTTTCTCTCTCTCAAAATAAATAAACATTTTTTTAAAAACCGAAGTGTATCTTTGGTTTCTTTTCTTCTCTGAATTGATAATAGAAAGCTGCTTGCCTTCTGCTCTTCTAGCTTGCTGAGTGCCTGCCCTGGAAGGATGGCAGTGTGTCCCAGGAATTGGGGGAGGGGACTCTCCCCTCACAATTAGAGGCCAGTGGTTAAGGATGCTCAGTTTGGAGTTTGGGAGGCCTGGGTCAAATCCAGGGTCTGCCACGTACATGATGTATGACTTTGGGAAAGTTACGTAGTGTCCTGATATCTCAGTTTTCCTCGTCTGTATGGTGGGGATCATAACAGTCCCTACGTCTTAGACTGTGGTGTGGATTGGGGGGGGGAGGGGCAGAGGGAAAGAAAGAATCTCAAGCAGGCTCCACGTTCAGCGCAGCGTCCCACACGGGCCTCGATCCCACGACCCTGGGATCCCACCTGAGCCGAAATCAAGAGTTGGACGCCCAACCCCCTGAGCCACGCAGGCGCCCCTGTGGTGTGGATTTGACGAGAGCAGGCATGTGAGTGTTTCGCGCAGTGCCCGCCACCTGGCGAGTTCGTGGTATTAGTTATCATTCACTCGATCATTTACACGAGCTTTAATGATACATCTACTCTCTGCCCGGTGGAGCGTCGGAGAATTTCACCGGAACTGTCCCTGCTGGCCAAGGGGCTCCAGCCTGGAGGGTGGACGAGAAAGGCTCAGACGGGCGCTTTCACTACCCATGTACGTGTCCACGCACATACGTGTCACGTGGATGTCGGGGTCGCACAGGTAGGGGTCACAAGACAGGCTGGTGTTAATGCACGTCAGTAACAAGCCACGTGGCGTAGACCTTAAGACTGAGATCTGTGTCTTAGCCTTAGACAGGCCTTGGTATGCGCAGGCTTGTCGACGTGGGCGCGCGGGTGAGCGTTGGCACGAGTGCGCATCTGGGTTCCGTAAAGAAGGGCACCTGACATCAGTGAAATGGGAGGCAGCTCGCGCGCGTGCCTATATGGTCACACGCACGGAAGGGTCTCACACACGTCCCAGGTCCCTGTACAGATGCTCGTGTGCATGTCTGTGTCGGTGCAGGTAACTGCCCCGGGCCGTGGGATGATGGGTGGATGCTGTGGCCCAGGTCCCCCTCTGGCTCCCTCAACACCCCGCCGCCCCCCGCAAGAGAATCTCCCAGGGCCCTGAGCCCCCCAGCTCACCTGCTGATACTTCTCACAGCTCAGTGAGCAGCCAGGGCGTCCCAGGAGGGGTATGTACATATGTAAGGTTTCTGGCCATTGGTGGCCGGGGCCAGGGGCTCCCAGCTCTTGCGACGCCGTTGCACGGCCCTGACGAGGAAGGGTTTCCTGGGTCCTCCTGGAATCGGTACGTGCAGGAAGAATCTGTGACTGTCAGAGGCTACAGCGACTCCTGTTTCATAGACAAACGGCAGGAATTTGGGGCGCGTGGGTGGCTCAGTCAGATAAGCGGCTTCCTGAGTCTGAGCCCCGCTGTCAGCTCAGAGCCCGCTTCAGATCCTCTGTCCCCCCACCCCCACCCCGTGGCCCTCCCCCCTCTCAAAAATAAATACACATTAAAAAGAAAAAGAATCTGGATCTTTAAAAAAAAAAAAAAAAAGCAAGAATTTAGTTCTATTTTTAATATGCTGTGAATTTTCCAGAAAAGCAAGTCCATGTGAATCAAGGGAAGATCATACCCTGTTTGGGACAGCAGTTGCTATTGGGGAGCGTTGACTGTCTCGGAGAATCACATCACCAACATCCCCCCTCATCATGATATTTGAATCCCAGACAACAGAGCTGACCCCTCTGCTTTGGCTTCTCCTGCAACCCACATGGACATACGAATCGTCTAATTTAGCCCTTATTCCAAAATGTCAACGGTAAAGAAAAAAATAGACATTTGACTAAATCTTGTCCTCTTCACCTTAAATCTGAACCTGTAATTCACCACGGGGCGCCTGGGTGGCTCAGTGGGTTAAGCGGCTGACTTCAGCTCAGGTCATGATCTTAGGGTGCATGAGTTCGAGCCCCGGGTTGGGCTCTGTGCTGGCAGCTCGGAGCCTGGAGCCCGCTTTGGATTCTGTGTGTCTCCCGCTCTCTCTCTCTGCCCCTCCCCCGCTCGTGCTCCGTCCGTCTCCGACTCTTCAAAAATAAAGAGACGGTTAAAAAAAAAAAAAAAGTTAAACTTCCAATTCGCCAAAAGCAGGAGCATCTGGCTGTGTTATGGCTGTGAGCACTGACCTAATGGAGCACCTTGTATTTCTTGTAAATTACAGGCTCCCTCCCCATCGGTCATTCACAGTCCCCAGATCCAAACAACTGAAAAGGAAAGGCTTGTCTGAGTGGATGGCAAAGCCTGACCTGATGCTATTTTTGGTAATCGGTATTTATCCCACTTTGATGTGGCCAGCCCACATTTCCCTGCAGAAATACTAAAGTGCCACCCTGACCCCAGCTGGGCTGTCACAGTAATGCACCATATATGTGCGACGCCTTTCTAAAACCTAACCACCTACCCCCTCAGTTCTTAAACACGCGCATCTGTGAAGGACTGTACGTGGTAGTTTTTCCTTTGCTTCTTTTTTTTTTTTTTAATTTTTTTGATGTTTATTTATTTTTGAGACAGAGACAGAGTCTGAACAGGGGAGGGGCAGACAGAGAGGGAGACACAGAATCTGAGACAGGCTCCAGGCTCTGAGCTGTCTGTCAGCACAGAACCCGACGCGGGGCTCGAACCCACGAACCGTGAGATCACGGCCTGAGCCGAAGTCGGACGTTTAACTGACTGAGCCACCCAGGCGCCCCTCCTTTGTTTCTTTATATACAGACAACTTCTCACAAGGCATTTCAGTTAGAGATGATATGCACGGGTAAATTATGCTGCGCGTGAACTGAATTTCATGATAATAAAAGGGTATCTAAAGTATTTTTTTAATTTTAAGTTTATTGATTTATTTTGAGAGAGAGAGAGAGAGAGAGATCATGAATGGGGGAGAGAGATCATGATCTCAGAGAGAGATCAGAAAGAGAGAGAAGAATCCCAAGCAGGTTCTGCACTGTCATCGCAGAGCCTGACGCAGGGCTCGAACTCACAAACCATTAAATCATGACCTAAGCCGAAAAGAGAGCCGGACGCTCAACCGCCCCTAAAATATCTATTTTTTTTAAGAAGGGCACTGGATTGAATGGAGAACTGAAATTCTAACCCAGAGGTTCCCAAAGCACGGTCTGCAGACCCCTGGGGGTCTCTAAGATCCTTTCGTGGGGTCCACAAGGGCAAAACCATTCCCATAATAATTCCAAGATGTTATTTGCCTGTTCTTTTCCCCAGAGTCCAGTGAACTTTTTCAGAGGCCATGTGACTGGGGATGATGTCACTGCTCTGATATTAACACGTAGTGGGTTTATTATTGCTATTTCAAAACGAATAACTAAATCTTTTAAAAATTTGTTTAAATTTATGTAAGGTAATTTTCAGGATCATGGGAGCCAGTTTTTAAAACTTGAGTAGCTTGAAATGGGCCGTGGCGGGAGTATTTACACCATGGAAACACCGCATCACCGGGTTACTTTTCCTTCAGACAGCTGCTTTACCAGTATGCTACGCTATATATCTCTAGCCCGCATAAATGAAAACTCTTTGGGGAGCCTCAATAATTTTTTTCAGCTTATTTATTCATTATTGAGAGTGATTTTACCTATGAATCACCATCCATCGAAAGGTTACATGCAAAGGACTGTTACAAGCTATCACACATCCTATCACTCAATCCTCACATCTCCCCTACGAGGGAATATTATTTCCTCACTTTTGTTTCCTGAACCATTTGAGAGTAAGTGGCCAGCATCACCCCTCACCGCCTCATCTCTGAATCTCTGGCCTGTAACTTCTGGAAACAAAGGCCCCTCTCCTATGTATAGTCTTTTGACTTCTACACTGTTCGGGTCTCCTTCTCTCGTCCTGTCCATCCCAAAACACTCCACTCGAGCCTGTGCTCTCGCCTCTGGGACAGGACGAGACAGAATAGCGTGATTTAAATAATGAAAGAGGGAGGCAGCTGTTAGAAACTTTGAACCTGTCGAGGGAATCACGTGGGTGGCTGTCCTCCTCACTGTCCACTATGACCTCATGGCCCTGTCTCTGGGTGGGCCTGGGAGGCCCCAGTGGCTGGCCCTGGGATATTCTGATGTTGAATTCTTCTTGCACTGTCATCAGCGAGGGCCACAGGGCAGAGCCCCAGGATCTAAGGACCCGGGAGCTGAGACCTGGGAGTCCCTGCCCTGTTCACCTTCGAGCCGGGGGCAGGGAGGGCGCAGCAAGGCTGGGGTGGCTCAGAGAGGTGAGGCCTCCCTGAGCCTGCACCAGATACCCCACACTTGGGTGCGAGAGAAGACACACGCTCTGGGCTGAAGTCTTGTTGGGCAGAGGAGGTCAGGGACAGTGAGGTGACAGGTCACTGCCTGGGGTGGGGCCTGCAGGATGGGATGCTGCCTGATTGATAAATCATTGAATAAAGCCCATGAGATTTTTAAATTTTACTCAGTTGGATTTTATTTCCTTTTTTTTTTTAAGATTTTATTTATTTTTAGAAAAATTTTTAAACGTTTTTATTTATTTTTGAGACAGAGAGAGACAGAGCATGAACAGGGGAGGGGCCGACAGAGAGGGAGACACAGAAACGGAAGCAGGCTCCAGGCTCTGAGCCATCAGCCCAGAGCCCGACGCGGGGCTCGAACTCAGGGACCACGAGATCGTGACCTGAGCCAAAGTTGGACGCTTAACCGACTGAGCCACCCAGGCGCCCCAGATTTTATTTATTTTGGAGACAGCACAAACGAAGGATCGGCCGAGGGGGGGGTACAGAGGATCTGAAGCGGGCTCTGTGCTGACAGCAGGGAACCAGATGTGGGGCTTGAACTCACAAATCTGGAGATCATGACCTGAGGCAAAGTCTGAGGCTCAACTGACTGTGCCCCTGGATTTTGTTTCTTAACCCTTTTCTTCCTCCAGGGACAGGAGAGGATCAGACAAGCCCTCTTCCTGTTACGGGATCGAGGAACTAGGTCGGTATTACGAAAATTGGTCCTCCCACCCCCCAGAAAAAATAATGAATTCAGCATCTATCCTGCCTTTTACGCAAGAACTGGACCGCAGTGTAGACAATTAGCTGAGAAAGACAAGTATTTCTTTCTAGAAGTAGTCCAAATAGGGACACCTGGGTGGCTCAGGCCAGTTAAGCGTCTGACCCTTGCTTTTGTCTCAGGTGGTGATCTCACGGTTCGTGGGGTTGAGCCCCACGTCAGGCTCTGTGCTGACCGCACGGAGCCTGCTTGGGGTTCTCTCTCTGCT
>NW_024412451.1:3027531-3038645 GCF_014898765.1 Herpailurus yagouaroundi | reverse complement strand
CCCCCCCCCCCCCCCCCCCCCCCAAGTGGATGGGATGCGCCTCCTGGTGGAAGTCCTGCGCACTACACGTGATGTGTCCCTCCCTTCCCTGGAAACAGGAGGAATCTCGCTCCGAGCGCAGGCCCTTGGCAGAGGCCGAGATTGTGCTCCAGACTGTGGAAAACCGCAGGACAAACAACCTTGTTCCTTCATCACGTAAACTGCCAGGAAACAAACAAAAAAGATGTAGGGGGGATCGACAGGCTAAAAGGCATTTAAGAGACATACTAACCAATCACAGAGTCTGGACCTGATTTGGTGAGGGGGGGGGGGGGTTTGTTTTTTGTTTCTTTTTACTTTTTTCAGTTTTGTCGAGATATAAATGACATCCAGCACCGTATAAACAAGTGTAAGGCATACAGCGTAATGATGTGACTTACATGTATCGTGAAATGAGGACCACGATAAGCTTAGTTAACATCTGTCATGTCGGGGTCCCTGGCCGGCTCAGTTGGAAGAGCACGTGACTCTTGATCTTGGGATCGTGAGTTCGAGCCCCACATTGGGTGTAGAGATTACTTAAATAAATAAAACTTTTTTTTTTTTAATGCTGTCATTTCATATAGATAGAAGAAAAAAAATTTATTTCTCGTGATGAGGAAACGTTTAGCAACTTTCAAATATCCCACACGGCAGTCTAACTACATAGAACTGTGGTCATGTCCTAGGTTATACTGCAGTACTCATCTGTCTTGTAACCAGAAATTTGAATCTTTTGATTACCTTCGTCCAACCTCTCCATCCTCCCCTCCCACCATCTGGACCTAATTTGGATTTTGATTTCACACTTGCAGACTGCCGTGGAGGGAGGCTTTAAGAAACACCAACTGGGGCACCTGGGTGGCTCAGTCGGTCAAGCGTCCGACTTTGGCTCAGGTCATGATCTCGCGGTCCATGAGTTCGAGCCCCGAGTCGGGGCTGACAGCTGACTCTGCTGACAGCTCAGAGCCTGGAGCCCGTTTCGGATTCTGTGTCTCCGTCTTTCTCTGCCCCTCCCCGGCTCACACCCTGTCTGTCTCTCTCTCTCAAAATTAAATAAACATTAAAAAAAATTTTAAAAAAAGGCAACACCAACCATGTCAGCACTTGATCCTGGACTTCTGGCCTCCAGAATCATGAGGAAGTCAGTTTCTGTCGTTTAAGCTCCTCTCAGCCTGTGGTACCTTGTTATGGCTGCCTTGGAAAATGGGTACAAAAGGACAAAAGGAAAAGAGAAAGGGGAACCAAGAACAGGGCCATGACTGGGGGAGGCAACAGCGTCTCCTGTGGAATGGGGTTGGCTTGAGACTCACTGAAATACCACAGGACACAGAGTCCCCTCAGCCCCCAGGAGACCTGTGGGACCCCCCAGAGGGCAAGGCCCTGGGGAAGAGCAGGCTCTGGAGGGGGGCCTCTGTTCTGGATGCCAAAGGAGGGCATGACCTCCTTGTGCCTCAGTTTCCTTATCTGTACAAGAGGGATCACATGGTACCTACTTGTCAGGGCTGATGTGAGACTTAAGGATCAAGGAGAACACAGGTTTTTTAACGTTTATTTATTTTGAGAGAGAGAGAGAGACTGCAGGGGAGGGGCATCGAGAGAGGGAGAAAGAATCCCAAGGAGGCTCCACACTGTCAGCACAGAGCCCAACATGGGGCTTGATCCCACGAACCATGAGATCATGACCTGCGCTAAAATCAAGAGTTGGACGCTTAACCGACTGAGCCACCCGGGTGCCCCAAGGGGTATAAGCCTTGAATGGCTCTTAGCACATAATCACTCACTAAACTTGCGTGATAATATTTCCTCTCCCTTGAGAAGGAGGAGAATGAGGTGGGGCGCAACAAAGCATATGCTGCACAAAAACTCGACCAGAGACAAGACCCTCCCACAACTGTCAGGCACAAGGGCACACTGGAAGTCACATTCTTTTTTTTTTTTTTTTTTTTTTTAATGTTTCTTTATTTTTGAGAGACAGGGAGAGAGAGAGCACAAGCAGGGGAGGAGCAGAGAGAGGGAGACACAGAGTCCTAAGCAGGCTCCAAGCTCTGAGCTGTCAGCACAGAGCTTGACACTGGGCTCAAACTCACAAACGGCAAGATCATGACCTGAGCCAAAGTCAGACACTCAACCCACTGAGCCACCCAGGCACCCCTGGAAGTCACGTTCTTGACAATGGCCACCGTGGAGCCCCTGATGTAGGCCTGAGGAGGGAGCAGTGAACTAAGGGATGCCACACCCTCCTTGACTTCAGTCACAATGCCTCGACGGTGTCTCAGTTACCTCCTAGTGCCTAACGACACGCCCCAAACTCAGTGCTGCCAAACAACCACTGTGCTTGCTTCCCACCGAATCACAGCCAAATGGTTAGTGAACTCGGGGTGGAGAAGGCTTTGGGCGGGGGCTCGCTGGCCCCTTTGCCAAGAGCCATTGACTCGAAGTCAAGTCTTCCCCAGAAGGAGTCTACCTCTCCTAACCTCTGTCCAGGTGTTTCCTGGCGAGGCTGGAGGTGGGCTGGGCTCCAGGCCTGGTCGTGTTTACCAAAGAAGAGGGCGAGGTCAGGGCACAAGAGGAAACCATGCTACACAGGACAGGGCTGAGCTTGGTGTCTCTGAGACGGGAGGAGGCTGGCCGGCTTTCCGGGGCCCGGAACATGGTGTCACAGGGCAGCTGAGCGAGGCCCTCGGGTAGGAGGAGGAGGGAGATCGGGACAAGGTACGGAAGTGGGGGTGGGGGTGGGTCTTGGAGGCCGTGCTGGGGGTGGGGCCAGGGCTCTCGGACACTGGAGGCCGCCAACCTGACAGCAGTGAGGCTTTGGGGTCAGACAGCCCCGAGTCTTCAGTCCTGTCCCCATACCTTCCGAAGGCGCCAAGATGCCGTTCGCAGGTAGTATGACCCACCTCCATTTTTGATGTCAGGTCCTGACGGCTTCAGGCCCCATAGCCCCGGCTTCTGCTTCGCGTGGGCAGACGGACCTATGAGAGAGCCAATACTTTCCCTCTCTTGGCACCGGCAGGAAGTTCCAAGCGCTTAAACCCGTCCCACATCCAGGAACCCTCATCGGCCCCAAGTCCTAGCCCAAAGGAAGGCCAAAGCCACCCACTTCAGTCATCTCAGGTGGACTTCCCTCTGGACTGCTCATGAGCCCTGCCCTGTACCGTTGCTCTCTGTGTGCACGATCAACTCTATTTTGTACGGGTGTCATCTGTCCCACATCAATATAAATTCCCCGGGAAGGGGCTGTCCAGCCTCCAACAGGAGACACTAGATACTCAAATAAAAAGTTCCACCACCAGGGGCGCGGGAGTGGTTCAGTCAGGTAAGCCTCCGACTTCAGCTCTGGTCATGATCTCAAAGGTCGTGGGTTCGAGTCCTGCATCGGGCTCTGTGCTGACAGCTCAGAGCCTGGAACCTGGTTTGGATTCTATATCTCCCTCTCTGCTCCTCCCTCCTCTTGCACTCTCTCTCCCTCTCAAACAAAAATAAAAAACATTAAACCGTAAAAAAAAAAAGTTTCACAACCAGCTGCCTTCTTGTCCCCCATCCCAGCCCTGGCCACTCTTGTCCAGGGATGAGTCAACCATCTGTAATGGTCCTAGAGTTCTACGGGGAAACAGACTAGGGCTGCCGTGGCCAACGCCACGTACCCAGTTGTCGGGACTCTGTCTCTTTCCCCCTCAGGATGCTCAGGGTCTCACAGGAAGTCAGAGTATCTCCCACCCCCACCCTGGGTCCCAGGATACAGGAAAGACCCCAGCAAAGGGACCCACCGCAGGTCACAGACGCAGTCTGCACTGACCTCCCGGCCCACCTCCATCAGTCCTTGGCCAGCTCCTCCAGAAAGGACAGGAAGGTCCTGCCCTCAGCCCTTCCTGAAGGAAGGCCCCGGGTGCCGTGTTCCCACACCTCTTGGGTACCGCTGGCAAATCTGTACCTTCTGGAATGTGCAACAGAAAAGGACATTTCCGTTCCTCCTGTCACCGGCTTCCGACTTCGCTCCAGGACAAAATACCTGCGTCTCCCTCCTGGCATCCTGAGGGCATTATTTCCATCGTTGTTCAGAAGGCCCTCCCAGGTGAAAAGCAGGAAATACCTCCTCCCATCCACTTGTACAGGAATATCTGTAGCAGAGTTATTCATAATAGCCTCAAGCTGGGAACAACCCGAATGTCTATCAGCTGGTGAATGGGTGTGGTGTGGGTCTCAGCCTTTATCTGCTGGCAACGCCTCAAGGGCTCACCCGGGCACCCGTGCCATTGTGGTGAGTCCCCACTGGCATTTCCCCAACCGCAGCCAGTGTGGTGGCTGGGTCTGCCTTTGTGGGTTTTTTTTTTTTTTTTCATGTGTATTTACTTTTGAGAGAGAGAGAGGAGAAAGAGTGTGAGCGAGGGAGGGGCAGACAGAGAGGGAGACAGAGAATCTGAAGCAGGCTCTGAGCCGTCAGCACCAGGCCCAACGTGGGGCTTGAACCCACAAACCGTGAGATCATGACTTGAGCTGAGGTCGGACACTCAACGAACTGCTGAGCCACCCCGGTGCCCCCACCCTTGTATTTCTTATTATGATCCCAGAACACGCGTCGGCAACAACCACCAGGGAACTGTGAATAAGACTGATCACGCACAAGTCATAGAGGGTACGCGGCATGCCCAGGGACACACGGCGAGGTCCCAGGTAGCGAGAGAGGGAAGATGCACGCACCTGGGGCTCTGCTTCTACTAGGGGCCGAGGATGTGGTGTCTAGGGTTTCACAGGTTCACTCTTTCTGGGTGAATTTAAAGCATAAGAGCAGGGGGCACTTGGGTGGCTCAGTCGGTTAAGCATCTGACTCTTGATTTCGGCTCCGGTCATGATCTCACAGTTCGTGAGTTTGAGCCCCGCGTCAGGCTCCACACCGACAATCCAGAACCTGCTTCGGATTCTGTCTCTCCCTCTCTCTCTGCCCCACCCCGGCTCGTGCGCACGCTCTCTCTCTCCCTCTCTCAAAATAAATAAAGCATAACATCAGGACTTGCACTCAACCCGTCAATTATATAGGTTACCCCAGACTTTCTAAAGAGGAATTTCATGGGGAGGGGGGGTGGCCTGGTTCCTTAGCCGGTTATTTTTTTCCCCTCTGCAATTCCATATTGCTAATTTCATTCTCCCACATAAAACCCATGGTTCCTCCCCGAACATCCACAGATGTTGTCATCCGCTCAGTTCTACCCACAAAACGATTATACCATAAAAAGATTTTGGTTTGGATAAGAGTCTGAATCACTGAATTTCTCATATGTCATCACGACGCAATTATTACCACTGTGTTTTAAGCTTATTACCCTGTATTTTCCTTTTTTTAGGTTTCTTTACTTCTTTTGAAAGAGACAGAGAAAGAGAGAGAGAGAGAGAAGGAAAGAGTGTGAGCAGGGAAGGAGCAGAGAGAGAGGGAGACAGGGAAGCCCAAGCAGGTTCCGTGCTGTCAGTGCAGAGCCTGACCCGGGGCTCAAACTCACGAACCGAGATCACGGCCTGAACCAAAACCCAGAGTTAGACACTTAACCGACGGAGCCACCGAGGCGCCCCAGGAACACAATACACTTTAAAATATTTACTGAGATATTCATGGCCTTGTAACTGGGAAATGTTATGTGGCACATTACACTGAAAAAAGTGAGATGTTTTCATTTCTCTCTCTCCATATACAGGTGTGGATTTTTTTAAAAAAAAGCACTTAGTACGTTTGCAAGCACGTTCTGCACCAGTGGCCACCATTTCATCGTGCAGCCGGGTGAGGGGAGTATGGAGCTCATGAGCTGAACAAATCGTGGGGATCTGGATGGAGCAAGAAGGGTCGGCACCTGCAAAAGCGTCTCCCCCGCATCATCCCCTCCCCGGTCACCCCCACCCCTCGAGAATGAGAATCTTCTCTCCAACCCAATGAGTTCATCATCTCACAAGCTCTGCAAGGTTGACCCGGCTATGATCTCATTCACGGCCCTGTGGGCCCAGAAATGCATCAACCGGGGCCATTTCAAGTCCTGTTCCAAGCCTGGAGACACCAGGACATTTCATCGTCCCGGGACATGCGTCCCTAAGTTTGGGTGGTGGCTTTGGAGGGAGTGTCCCTCTCCACCTCAGACATGATGGGGACAGCCCCCTCCCCCCAACCTGAGCCCAGGTTCAGAGTCCCTCCTCCACCCCCCGGCCCACAGGAAAAGAGGAAGAGAACTGAGTGCCAATCCTTAGTCCCAGTGCTTGCCCTTGCCCATAATCCCTCCGCATCTGACCCAGAAGGGATGGTGTCAAAACCCTGATGTGAAACTGGAAACTGGTCGTGAGGCTACATACGGGTGGATCTGAACCCAGAGGACATAGCATAAAAAAGAGAGGAAATTGGGAAGGTCACAGAAGTGGCAGGATAAAGGAGAGCCTAGAGAGACCCCAGGGGCTAAATGAAGACTTGATTCTGATTCTGCCGTATTCCAAGTGTCCCCAGAGCCTGCCTCACCCCCGGCTGTGTCCACCCAGCACTTGATCTGCTAGTCTGAGAACTGGCCCCGTGTTTCCTGGGGCGGGGGGGCCCCGTATGGCTACACTCCGAGTGCCCCACCTCCCACTTCTGATCTTCTCCAGCTCAGTTCCGAGCAGAGCTGCACCCAACCCCCTCCCGGAGAGAAGTTCTGGTGAGGGATGGTTTGAAATGGCGTCCAGATCCCCCTTTTCAGTCTGGAATGAACCTCCTTCCCCTCTCCTTCCCTTCCTGATCCCAGGGTTTGTGGGATAATGCACTTTTCAAATTGTGAAAGGCATTAGGGACCCTTGGGTGGCTCAGTCTGCTAAGCATCCGACTCATGATTTCAGTGCAGGTCATGATCCCAGGATCATGGGATCGAGCCCCGCGTGAGGCTCTGTGCTGACAGCACAGAACCTGCTGGGGATTCTCTCTCTCCCCCTCTCTCTCTCTGGCCTTCCCCCAGATGCACACACTCTCTCTCAAAATAAATAAACTCAAAAAAGAATAAATTCTGAGACCTTAAAATTATTTTCTACGTATTAATTTCATTTTTCAACACTTATATCAAAATTGGGACAGAAAAGAGAGGTGCTCTGGGTCATTGAGGTGGTGTCTCCCCAAACAGGGTGCAAATAGGCGCCTCCCTCCCGGGCTTTCTCAAAGGTTCCAGACCTTTGGCTCACTGACTGAGCCACCCAGGTGCACCTGAGATGACATTTAGTTCAAACATCCCAGCCTCCCATCCATCAACGTTGATTCAGGAGGGCCCTGAAGAGTCCTCTGAGGGGGAAGGTCAGAGTCTTATGGATTGTCCACTTTGACCGTGTCCTCTATGTTGTGTTACTAAGTCCAGATCTGTCAGTTTCCAGAATCTCATAATGCCGACATGTTTGGTTTATTCCAAAGAAATCATTTCGGAGGCAAATCAATTCTTCCCGTGTGAGCGTCCAAACTCCCACACCACTGCTTACTGGCCGTGGGGCCAAGGGGTGAGTCCAGCCCTGGGTTTGGGATTCCAGGAGAGGCGAATTTTTGCTCCCTGGGGGTGGCCGTTCCCGCCCGGTCCACGCTCGCGCAGCCCTGCCCCATCCCCGATGCCCTCCAGGGGGCGCAGCGGTCCGGTCCTCCCTCCTCCGGGCAAGAGGAGTCAGGAGGTACTCAGCACTGACCACTCCTCCTTCTCTATGGATGGTGGCCCAACCCCCTGTCCCACACCCTGGCGAGGTCGATGCAAGAACCCCAGGCTTTGTGATAAAGATGGGATTTTACTCACTGAAACCAGGCGACCATGGTGAGTATCTTGAAATGCGTTCATACGTTGAAAAAGCAGGCATACCTCGCCACCTGTGAGAGCAGAGAAACGCCCCAGGTCCACCATTTATGGCCTTCCCAAACTGTCAAGCTCCCCTGATGACAATCTAGGTAAAATTGTAGGATGTGTGGAGTCTCTTGCGTTTTGCATCTGGCCAGAAAAGGGCCTAAGGTCTTGAAAAATATGTCAGGGCAGTGTCCCCAGGGCCAGCCTGGGGATTGTACCTAATGATACTGTGTAGGGGTAAGGGTGAGGGGTCAGGGCCCCGGGGACTTCCCAGAGCACAATAATCTCTCAGGGTTGTCCAGAATCATAGAAAGGGGACCAGTCACCCTACGCAGGAGAGAGTCAGGCTGAGCGTCTCCTGTCCCCAAACACAACTCCATGTTCCATACCCAGCTCAACAACAGACCCCTCTCTCCAGGGTCATTCAGGAAGCAGAATCCAGCAGTCAGCGGACACTGAAGAGGGACAGAGAAGGTGAGCAGGAGAGAGACAGACAGAGATGGAGGGACAGACAGAATGTGGGCAGAGGAGTGGAAGAGACCTGAGAAGGAAGCTCTCCTCTCCCACCCACATCGCCCCCTTTCGGGCCTGCTTCCTCTGCCAGCGGCATTCTCCACTGTGGGTCTCACCACCTCGGTAGCGGGCCGTACAACCCCTTGAGTTAGTCTTGAATGATATGTTTTATAATCAAAATCGATTCGAAAGTGGTTATTAGGTGCCTCACAGAGTCGTATCAAATGCTGTTTACTGAAACTCCTCAGGGCCGTTGTAAACCTTGGCGGCCAAAGGGTTCGATACTCAGTAATGGAGCGGGCTCCAGGCGAGAGCCCCGCTTTCAGACTGGGCTGCCCGTCTTGTTTCCCAGTTGAGGGCCCACCTCTCGAGGCCTGGATTCAATGCACTTCCTGGGGAGACGCAGGGCAGGCCTGGACGCCTCACCAACATCCAAAGTACAGTAGAGGCATGGAGACCAGCCAGGGTGATGGCGACAGCACAGACCACGGGGCATGGCTTGGAGAGGTCTCTGAGGAGGGACAGCCGAGCAAGGCCCCAGCCGCGTGCTCCAGGGCCCAGAGCCTCATCTCTCAAAGGAGCTGAGTCACAAAAGGGCAGGAAGGTGGAGGGAGATCCAGACAGGACTGATTTGCTTATTTTTGATTTTTCATATTGTTAGAATAATACTGGGTGGCTCAGTCGGTTAAACATCCGACTCTTGATTTCAGCTCAGGTCATGATCTCACAGTTCGCGAGATCAAGCCGTTACATTGGGCCCTGCGCTGACCGCGGGAGCCTGCTTGGGATTCTCTCTCTCCCTCTCTCTCTGCCCCTCCCCCAGGCTCTCTCTCAAAATAAATAAATGAACTTTAAAAAAATACGAATACAATACGTGGTCCTCTGCTTTGTTTGGCTTCTTTCACCTGTTTTCAAGAGGCATCCGGGTTGTTGTGTGTATCGGTATCTTGTGTATGTTGTGAGGAACAAGATTTCGTTATACGGATACATCGCATTCAGTTTATCCACCCGTCAACTGATGGACATTCGTGATATTTGCACCTTCTGACTCTTGGGAATCCTCCCACTGTGAACGAGTGATTGTCTGAACAACTACTTCAGTTCTTTTGGGTATCTACCCAGGAGCATAATTGCTGGTTCACGCGGTAATTCTCTGCTTAATAACTTATTGGAGGACAGACAGTTTGGGGTGCAATTTCTCCAAACCCACTAATACCTTTCCCCCCACTTAAAAAAATCATCACCATTCTCGTGGGTGCGTAGTGACAGATAATTCCTAGTAGTTTTGATTTGCATTTCCTGAATAAAAATGACTGCGCATCTTTTCATGTGCGTGTTGGGGACATTTGGATATCTTCTTTGGAGAAATATTTATCCAAGTCCTTTGCCAATTTTTAAATTGTCTTGTCTGTCTTTTTGCAAGAGTTCTATATATATTCTGGATATGATATTCTCGATCACTGTCAGATTATGATTTGCAAATACTTTCTCCCATTCTGTGGGCTGTATTTTCGCGCTTCTTGATAGAGAGAGGTCCAGTTTCATTATTCTGCCTGTAGATATCCATTTGACTCAGCACCACATGTTGAAAACTATTCTTTCCACATTGAATGGCCTTGGTGCTCTCATCAAAAATCAACTGGGGGCGCCTGGGTGGCTCAGTCAGTTGAGCATCCAACTCTTGATTTTGGCGCAGGTCATAATCTCCCAGTTGTGGGATCAAGCCCCCAAGTCAGGCTCTGCGCTGAGCATGGAGGCTGCTTGGGATTCTCTCTCCTTCTGTTCCCCTCCCATGCTTGCTTGCTCTCTCAACATAAACAAACAAACATTAAAAAAATCAATTGGCCATAGGGGTACCTAGTTGGCACAGTCAGAGCATGCAACTCTTGATCTTGGGGTTGTGAGTTAGAGCCCCATGTTGGGTGTGATGATTACTTAAAAATAAAATCTTAAATCAACTGGCCATAGATGTATGGATTTATTTCTAGAACCTCAATTACATTCCGTCGATCTGTGTGTCTTCCCTTATGTCAGTACCATACTGTTTTGATTACTGTATCTTTATTTTTGTTTTAATTTTTTTAAATGTTTATTTATTTTTGAGACAGAGAGAGACAGAGCATGAGCAGGGGAAGGGCAGAGAGAGAGGGCAACACAGAATCTGAAGCAGGCTCCAGGCTCTGAGCTGTCAGCACAGAGCCCGACGCGGGTCTCGAACTCACGGACCGCGAGATCATGACCCGAGCCGAAGTCGGCCGCTTAACCGACTGAGCCACCCAGGCGCCCCGATTACTGTATCTTTATAGTAAGTTTAAAATCAGGATGTGTGGGGTTGTCTGGGTGGCTCAGTCAGTTAAGCATCTGACTCAGTCGGTTAAGTGTCCGACTTTGGCTCAGGTCATGATCTCTCAGTCCGTAAGTTCGAGCCCCACGGAGCCCCACGGAGCCTGGAGCCTGCTTCAGATTTTGTCTCCCGCTCTCTGCCCCTCCCCCACTGACGCTATGTCTCTGTCTCTCTCTCAAAAATAAACATTAAAAACAACTTTTTTTTAAATAAGTAAAATCAGGATGTTTGAATCTTCCAACTTCGTTCTCCTTTTTCAAGATTCTTTTAGCTATTCAGGGCCCCTTGAAATTCCATATGAATTTGAGAATGAGCTTTTACATTTCTGGAAAAAGAAGGAGGAGGAGGAGATGGAGAGGGAGAGAAAGAGGAAGAGGAAGAAGGAGAAGGAGAAGGAGAAGGAGAAGGAGAAGGAGAAGGAGAAG